>NC_081189.1:99198056-99498056 GCF_902713425.1 Acipenser ruthenus | reverse complement strand
ATTTGATTTTGAAGTGCAAAGTCATTTTATCTGAAAGGAAAATATAGGGACAAACTTGCTTCAACATTAGGTTGGTTCCCTATCAAGTACGAAATGTAACCATTACCGTATGGGTATTTACCTCGTGAAGACCCCAAACCTGAATAAAATAATAGCAAAGCTGCTCGCCAGCGCCTATGACGCAGTCATGCCCGCCCACGAGGGCATAAGAAGACTGCATGCCGAGCTGCCAGCATCATGTTTCCTTTCATAGGACTGAACCTAGATGAGAGAGCCATAAACAGATGATTACTTGTTACTTTTTATCTGCTTCTAAATTTCGATAATTGTGTAATACACTAATGTATGTGATAATTATTTACGTTGTTTTAGTTTTCTAATTACATGTAATTTTGTGCACAAAAGCCTGCTGTTTTGTCACGTCCTGCAGTGGCCTTGTGCCCCTCGTGAAGCCAGCGTCTATTGTCGCCCCTTCCCAGGGATCAAGCAACTTGACTCAGCTAACTGGTGCTCTACTTGCAGGCTCCTTAGCTCCAATTGGAGTTAAAATAAAAGTTTCTGTTTTTTTCAAACAATTGTATTATTATTTGAATTGTAATATAGTTATTACTGTTTTCTGAGAGAAAGTTTTTCTCTTGTGTGTGTCTTTTCTGTTTTTTTACAGAACTAGACCATTTACTGGCTAGACCTTTGACTTATTTGATTAATCTCTCCATTTCAAAAGGTATGTTTCCTGAAGATTGGAAACCTGATGTAATCATTCCAATATATAAATCTGGGGACTCTCAACAGGTGATGAATTATAGACTGATCAGTATTCTTCTAACATTATCTAAAGTCTTAGAAAAGGTAATAGCTGGTCAGTTGATAGATCATTAGGAATTTTTTGCACTCGTTACAGTTTAGATTTAGACCAAAGTACTCTACTGAATCCGCAAATTGCTTTCTCCTAGAGAAGATAAAAGCAAATTTGGATAAAGGAGGTCTGGCTGGGGCTGTGTTTTTGGACTTAAAGAAGCCATTTGACACAGTTAACCACCATGTTTGTCTCTCTAAATTATACAGATTCAGTTTTTTCAGAAAAAGGTTAATAAGACAGTTAAAATGAACTTAGCAAATTTTAGACATATTAGGGGTAATTTAACCACCAAAGCTGCTAAACTATTCATGCACACTATGATCTTTACACATATATCAGATTGTATTACCTATTGGTCTCAAGCAAGTGAATCAGTAATTAAACCAATACGTTCTCTTTATAAACAAGTGCTAAAAATCTTGGAGAAAAAAAAAAAAAAAACCTGTGAGATACCATCACTGTAACTTTGAGTAAATACCAATTGCTGAGTCTTGATAACTATGTCAACTTTTCTTATGCGAAAGTGGTATTTAAAACTTTTGCATGGATTATGTACTCCACCCTTAAAGGAATTCATGAAAAAGCTCTCTGAAGATACTAATAGACTCACAAGGGAAGCTGTATGTGGGAATTGTACAATGGACAGGCGTAGAACACCATTTGCCCAAACAGCTCTCTCTATAAGAGGTACTTTATTCTGGAACTCACTTCCTTCAGAAATTAAGGTTTTAAGGGATTTTAAAATATTTTGTAATAAACTTAAGGCTTGGTTGAAACATAACACTATGTAACACAATTTTTGTTCCTGGGTAGTAAGTGTTATTTCCTAATTGCTTATGCCTCAAAAGTATAGAAAATGGCTATTATTCCCCACAAACTTTGCTTTTGTGACCAGGACAGTGATATTTTGAAATTTACCTATTTCTAATGAGAAAACGGGCAAATTTGTGTCTTTTCGTTCACATAAAGTCAGAAAAAAACAACATATGAATCCAAATTAACATGTATTTATACTAAAGTAATACAAAAATGACTACAAAAGATTTAGAAGTGAGTAGTTTTTCGAGATTTACGATTATACTGTAAATCACTTTCACTAATCAGCCCCCAAATGTAGTCTCCCATCATGTTCTCGTTATACTGTCCTTGGTAGCGGCGTTCAAAGTCCAGTATATCCTGGTGGAAGCGCTCGCCTTGCTCCTCCGAGTACGCTCCCATGTTCTCCTTGAATTTATCAAGATGAGCATCAAGGATATGGACTTTGAGGGACATCCTACAGCCCATTGAGCCGTAGTTCTTCACCAGAGTCTCAACCAGCTCCACATAGTTTTCGGCCTTGTGATTGCCCAGGAAGCCCCGAACCACTGCGACAAAGCTGTTCCAAGCCGCTTTCTCCTTACTAGTGAGCTTCTTGGGGAATTCATTGCGCTCCAGGATCTTCTTTATCTGTGGTCTGACGAAGACACCGGCTTTGACCTTTGCCTCAGACAGCTTAGGGAAGAAGTCTTGAAGGTACTTGAAGGCTGCCGACTCCTTATCTAGAGCTCTGACAAATTGTTTCATAAGGCCCAATTTGATGTGCAGTGGTGGCATCAGCACCTTCCGGGGGTCCACCAGTGGCTCCCACTTGACGTTGTTCCTCCCCACAGAGAACTTGGTCCGCTGTGGCCAGTCCCGCCTGTGGTAGTGCGCCTTGGTGTCCCTGCTGTCCCAAAGGCAAAGATAGCAGGGAAACTTGGTAAAACCGCCTTGGAGACCCATCAGGAATGCCACCATTTTGAAGTCTCCTATGACCTTGATGCCATCTCAGAAAAATGCAGATATGTATCCACTTAGGCAGCTGGAACTAAACTGAACTGGTGGGCTTAAGGCCCCTGTATTTATACTACTATTTATATTACTGGAAAGTTCTAGAAAGTTCTAGAAGTTACTCCAAGTTTACTCAGCACTGAATCTATCTGGAATGTTCTGGAAAATAGGTAAATTTCAAAATATCACTGTCCTGGTCACAAAAGCAAAGTTTGTGGGGAATAATAGCCATTTTCTATACTTTTGAGGCATAAGCAATTAGGAAATAACACTTACTACCCAGGAACCAAAAAAAAAAAAAAATTTGTTACACGGTGTAATCAATTATGCAATCATTAATTTATTCAGGATGTATCTGAATTTGAATTGTGTATATTGGATATTTACATTATATAAATTGTATTGTAACTTGATTATGTAAGCTGCTGATTGTTATGCACTTTTAATAGGTAATTTATTACTTTAATGTTGTATGTATTTTTAATCAAATAGTCAATAGGAGGTTATTGTTATAGTTTAGAGTAATATGGTGATTTATTACAGTTGTCATCAATGTCTGTCCGGGGACTGTAAATTGAAAATGCAATGCATCTTGTGTCATGTAAGTGACACTCAAGTTATAATTGTATGTGTCCCTGATAAATAAATACAATAAACAAACAAATACAGCTGCTGGGCTACCGAGGCTACCCTACCGAGTGTACCGTACCAAGGGTACCGTACCGTGGCTAAGGTCCAGTACTGCTCGGGTAGATCTCGGTGCAAAGTCACCGACCCAGTTCCCACCATCCCCTGTCGAGTACCAAAGGACTTAGTTTGAGCTTTGAACAGCTTGTTACAGTGTTTTATAGTACGCTGTTACATGCAGTACTGTACGCTCTGTACACTGCTGTGCAGCAGCATTGCTGCTTGTGTAGACTGAGGCAGCAGTTTTTTACACTGTGTTGCTGTTTGCATCATGCCGGGGTTTTACTGCTGTTAGACGCCACCATTACACCTGGGCATACCTTTGGTCCTGCGGTGGATGAGATGCTGCAGTGCTCTCACTATGCATGGGAGTCCACAAAGGAACTGGTGCGTCTGCTTCCTAAGCGGACACCCCCAGTGAGCAAAACAGCTGTTGCAGCCAATGAGACCAGGCGATTGGTTCACCACGGTGCCTAAAGGACGCATATTTTCACATCCCCATAAGACCAGGGCACAGGAGGTACCTGCGGTTTGCTTTCCAAGGAACAGCGTACGAGTTCTGCATACTGCCATTTGGCCTCTCTCGCTCCTTGTGCCATTTCAAAGTGAATAGATGCTATTCTGGCCCCATTGAGACTCAGAGGCATCAGAGTGGCTCAATTACCTGGATGGCTCATTTGTGCCCAGTCCCCAGCGCAGGCAGAGGCCTACACGGAACTCGTCACCAGCCACCTTTATTGGTTGGACCTGTTGGTGAATCGTGCAGAGCCAGCTCATGCCTTCACAGACAGCCGCCTATCTTGGAGTGCGTTTGGACTCCAGGCCACTCTGTTGGATGTTGGTGCAGAGAATAGTCGACTGTCTAGAGCTTTTTCAGCTTAACAGAGCCCTTACAGTAGTGATGATCCAGAAACTTCTGGGTTTGTTGGTAGCAGCTTCTCAGACCCATTCCTTTGGGTCACCTGCGCTTGTGCCCTCTCCAAGTCTAGTTCAACAGCAGGGTTTTTCAGCCCGTGTTGAACCATGACCACCTAATGACAGTGTCTCGCCACTGTCTGAAGGTACTGTCTCAAGGTGCTCTCTTGGTGGACACAGCCTGCCCGTCTACGCCTAGATGTAGCACTGGGCAGCATCACCAGGAGAGAGTCCAGCCTCGGCAGGGGGGCAAAAGGAGTGTGGAACCACCTTTGGCAGGGTCTCCATATAAATATTTTAGAGCTGCAGGCAGTTTATGTGGCCTTGCAGAATATTTTGCAGGAGGTTCAAGGGAAACACATGCTTGTCCAGATGGACACACTATTGTGGTAGCTTACAGTCTCCATCGCGTTGCCCACAAGCTTTTGCTCTGGACACACAATCACTTCCTTTCACTGCAGGTGGTATAGCTGCCCGGGGTGATAAACTGGGCGGCGGACCTCTTCTCAAGGGGAGTTCCCAACACTTCAGAATGGCGGCTTCACCCCGAGGTGGTGAGCCTTATTTGGGTGAGGTTCAGGAAAGCAGAGATAGATCTCTTTGCCTCCCAGGAATCGACCCACTGTTCCCTTTGGTTCTCCATAACAGGAGCCGGGGACCCACTGACAATAGATGCCTTGGCACACCAGCATGCCTTCCCACCGCTCACCATGCTCCCGCTGTGTCTGGAGAAAACCATACAGGACACGGCCAGGGTGCTATTAGTAGCCCCTTACTGGCCCAGAAGACTGGTTTTCAGCTCTGATATAGATTGGGAGTGGCCAGCCGTGGAGCTTGCCAAAATGCAGTGACCTGCTCAGTCAGGTGCAGGGGACATTGTGGCATCCCGATCTATCGAACCTACAGCTCTGGGTCTGGCCCCTGAATGGCTGCATTTGAGCCGCCTGGGACTTTCCAAGAGGGTTATTGACACCCTGCAGAATGCCAGAGCACCGTCCACAACATTGTGCCCCCTTCACTTAAACCACTGGTCACCTTTAAAAAAATTAGTCAAAATGAGATGCCGAAATGCTTACCACTTAATAGAGTATCCTTCCAGGGCATGCTTGAATTACTGCAACAAAAGCTCAAATAACTCAATAGCCCCCAGAACATAGCATATTGGTTACCCATATTGTAAATTGCTCATCTGTGTTTATTCTTCAGTTTTTAATTTCTCCTTATTATCATACATCTGTTTACTACATATGAAAGGCAGTAACACAAAAGCACTGAAGTAAATTGTTTTGTATAATTTTTCTATAAAAGTATAATTTTTGTATAAAAATATTCACATTTTTTAATTGGTTGTTCTAGTTGTGTGATAGATACATTGTTTCTTTGACTTGCTGAAAAACAAGACAGAAAAAGTAAAGGGAATGAAAATTATATAATTAATATTTAGTTAAACATTGTTTGTGTAGAACTAATGACCTTGCGATGTGTCCTGGTTGTTGGCACCTAAAACCGATAGGAGGAAGAGAGGGAGCAGAGGTTACGTATCTTTCCCATTGCTGGTATGGCAATGGGGCAGCAACTCTATCCCAGCTGGGGGCCAGCCTTGACCTCCCTGAACACCCTGTGTGTTTCCATCGTGATTTTCAGGTGGCGGAGAATGGCTTGCTTCACCAGGTCTTACTGGGCGGCATCCGCGTCTGTCATGGCCTGATAGGCTGCCCGGGCCTCCTTGATCAAGCAGGGCCCTAGCTGGCTAGCCCAGAACACTTGTGACCATGACGCTGTGGTAGCAAGCCGCTCAAACGCGAGCAGGTAGGTTTCTGGGTCTTTGTGGCAGTCTGGCTCGCAGTGGTGACATCACGGACCAGGAAGTAGAAACCAAAACAATGGATGGGCGGTTGAAGCTGAGTGCAACGGCACTCAGCGTATTTATTAATAAACAAAACAAAAGATTTAAACAAAACAACAAAACACAAAACAAAAAGGCACAAGGGCCAAACGAATAAACAAATACTGTTTAGCAGTCATCTTTAACTGTCGTTTTCGCTCGCTCTCTCCACTCTCCGTACTCTCCTCTGTACACTCCACCCCGAGTGCAGAGAGCTGCAGGTTTATATATTCTATTTTTTGTAGGAGATCAGTAAATTACACTTATTTTCAAGTGGATTTTTAAACTTTTGTGTCACATTCAAACTAGGTCAGTGAGGGTATTCTTGATCTTAGACTGAAATAATTATTAATTTAGTAATCTGCAGAGCAACAGCTTTTTAGAAATGTATAAATACTGTATACTTTAAGTAGATATTTGGTCTGATACATGCTCTAAAGTTAAGTCATCTCAGTTGGCCTTCAAAATGTTAGAATTCTCAGTCCACAGGGTTAAACACGCACACAATACACAAACACGAGTCCAAGTCAAGGGTAAGTGCTATTAGTGCTAGTGGTGCAAATACAATTTACCTGTGAACAATAGTGCAGTGTTGTCCGGGTTTGTGCTGGCTTTAAGCGACAGCTCCCAATCATGTTAGCCGTCTAATAAATAACAAACAGTACAATTAGAACCTACAAAACAAACAAACACTAACTCTCCTTCTTTAGCGTTCTCTTAACCATAAACAAAGGAACAGATCACCTAGCCACGTCCCCTATTTTTATCTTCAGTCACGCCCCCTTGGTTAGCGAGTGCAGCCGTTTCTCCTCCAATCTGCGGTTGCCACATCACTTTCCCTCTGGGGTGATGATGTAATGTACCGCAGCTGTGCCCCCTTTCTAGATGGCCGACTTCCACCTAACCCTGGGAATGAATTGTCAGGCCTTCCAGTCCAGGGCACTCTGTTCCGTTTACACTGCGTCCTCACAGGTCGGGAGGGAGATTTATTACCAAGAATCATTCTGTCTCTGTCAGAGTTAGGTATGAATAATATACAATGGACAGTACTTCTTCGCTTTAAAAAGTGTACCACAGTGAATGTGTTCAGTAATTTCAAAATATCCCAAAGCTCATATACCATAATAATTATGTTTTCAATGTGATTTAATTTGTTGTCACTATGCTTGATCATGCCTTTACTGTACACTAGTCACACCCTGATGAAGGCTAGGTTTGCCACTACACGTTGGTCGTCTCTTTGTTTGTTTTTTAGAACATGCGGGTCTCGTATTCTATTTTTAATATTCTGTTTTTGGATATGCCCCATTAATAATGTTTTTTTACCTATAAGTTTGTAAGCGTGCCTTGGTTTTTGGCGATTTGCCTGATGGATTAATTTGAATCTACCCGAAAACAATGGAGTTGCAGGTATTTATTCATCTATATTTCTTACTAGTGTTTTGTTGGTGTTCATAATAAACAACAATGCAAATCCAATTTGACCAAAAAATCTGCTATTTCTTTATTTTACATTCTAAATAATTAATGTATTAGACCTTAACTGATGTATTACCGAGGACCCACCTACTAAAACGAGTATGAAAGACAATAATTAACAAGTTTCTTAACCCATAATCACTAAAAAGTAGGTGTATGCCGAGTACTTGGATCATAAGAATATCTATTACTGTTATGGCAATTTATCTGAGTAGCCTAAAAACCTATTTGTGTTGGATATGAGAAGACGCCTGACAAAACACAAAACCTTGATAACTACACCAGTGCATATACAGTATATGTTATGTAATCTCAGTGACATTTGTTTGTGATGGTGGTCCTCTATGAAAGGCGCTATATAAAATAAAGATTGCTTGATTGATTATGTGATGGCGCTGTTTTAGCAATAATTGTAGTCAACGTAGATGAAAAGTTTTTGGAAAGCATTCATTCTCTGCTTTTGGAATTTTAGGAAGCGCCTATTATTAGATCTGGCTGAAGTGGTATTCAGTAACAGAAAATATGAAATGATGTTCACTGTGGAGATAAACTAAATGTATCAAATGACACCTTCATGTGAAGTAAGAGTTCAAGAGCAGCTCATTGAACAAGAATCCAACCTGGTCTTTATTTATGACCGGCTAACTTGTAGCAAGCCCAATGCTACATAATGTGGGTGGACAAACTCACCCACCTGTCCCTTTAAGTAGGATCAGTAGCCTGGCAAGGTTAAAACTTCAATCCCCATAGTTCCTTGCAAACCTCCTCTGTTCATCCTCTCTCCACATTGGCTTATTCAAATCTCTACTCCTCCAATCGCAGAGCTACTAAGAAAACAGCACCTGTTCAAAGCCTGGCTAGTTAGAGCTGGAGGGAAACTCCCTTAGTCTGAGGAAAACATATTCCAAACTACAGCATTTTCAAACTTAATCTCAGTGTACTATATAGATTTGCACTTTGTCTTTGCACATTCAGCGAGATTATTCCTTTTTTGTTTGTTGGATTTTTCTACTTTGGTTTCCAGCATTTTTTGGGTTTGTTTTCTGTTACTTTGTATGGATTTCAATTACACCGCTATTACTGGACTTGTTGGGCCTACCTGTCATTTTCCCACCATTGCCATAGAGACTGTTTACTTGAGTTGTTTCCATAAGTCATTGTCTTTCATCCGTACTTTTTTCATTTGCCTTTGCCTTTCTGTGTGTGTGTGTGTGTGTGTGTGTTGTGTCTGTGTTTGTGTTTGTGTGTGTGTTGTGTGTGTGTGTGTGTGTGTTTGTGTGTGTGTGTTTGTGTGTGTGTTGTGTGTGTGTTGCGTGTGTGTTGTGTGTGTGTGTGTGTTTGTGTGTGTGTGTTGTATGTGTCTGTGTGTGTGTGTTTGTGTGTGTGTGTGGGGGGGGGTTTGTTGGAGACCCTCCGGACACTACACTCATTTCTATTTTGTGATACTGTTTGGCCTTCTGTTTGTACCTACATACTTACCAGCACCTTTACTTACTTACCTGCTATCTACAGTTATCTGTTTTCTGTCTTATCATTATTGGAATGACTGCTTTCTACATTTATTCTTTTTCTCCTTTTTTCTGTTATATACCCATTTGTATTTTGTTTTGTTCATTTTTTCATTTGTTGATGTTCACAACAATAAACCGTTTGTTTGTGAAATTGACACCTCTGACGACCCTGCGTTTGCTGTCTGCCACTCTTGCTGACTTGTTTGATAATATTAAATAGGGCCAGTAATATCTCCTTAGGGAGGACAGTGCAACTGCCTTTCAGTTGTGCAGAGTGACTGTTACAAACTGAAACACGTAGAAAAATAAAATATCTACCATCTCTAGCTGCTCATTGTTCATGAATATAACTATGGTGTCAGAGCAATTAACATTATGGCCCTGCATATAGCTTTAGGCATTGATTATTATGTGGGGAATTAATATTGTTTTACTTAGCCAGATGCATTATTTAGATATAACATATGTTTTTATTATCCTATTCATGTAGAATATGCACTTTCTGAGCCAGGCAGACTATTAGGTTGAATCACTCGGCAAATCCTAGAACATTTGACAAGAAGAAATACCTAATTACCAGATGTTTGCTACTGGCATCAATAAAATGTCAGCTGCTGTTTTACAGTACATCATCATTAATTGCATTTGATTGAAGATTCTTAGCTGAAGAAAAAGATGCAGCATGAATTTAATTTACTGCAGGATCAGGTGGAATTCATTTTATTTACAACTTCAGTTTGATCATAAACACATGACACATAATTTTAGGATTCCTTATTATTAAGAACCAAAGATTCATGACACGTGTTTAATTGGTCTTCTAGTAGTTTTTCCTGCTCCCACTATGTCCTCTTTTTCTCAACCAACAACTTTTTTTAAAAGCACAAGCAGGTTTAAAAAGGACATATTTTGCTAGAATAGTTGGTGGGAGAGGTAAATACTGATTGAAAAAGTAATTCATAGAAAACATATGCAATAGGATATTATACATGTAGGAAATAAATACTATGAAAATGTAGGAAAAACAGAAAGATGTTGATTACAACATTAATGTCATTGTGTTGCAACACCTTCAACACATTGTCAATGCTTGTGAATGACACTAGGAACACAGAACAGTTGTACTGTCTTGTCAAGTCAAGGTATTTTCATTACCAGTATCTTAATGTCTTCAAGGATCAATACACATATCACAAGGTCACCATAAAGGTGATTTTACTATCTTGGTTTGACATTTTTATTGCTTTTCCAAAAAGAAAAAGCCTCTTAACTCCCAGAATCAGTTGGAAGTCACTACTCTTTAACTCCTCTCAAATGGCACAATTTCCATGAAAAAAGAAAATTCTCACCTTTTTCTCACTCTGTTTTGACAGTACTTTCGGGTTGTGTGTGTTTCCATGTAGTTCCCTATCAAATACGAAATGTAACCATTACCATATGGGTGTTTACCTGTAAAGATCCTGAACCTGAAATGATGCACACAGTGCCTGTGACACAGTCATGCCTGCCCCTGAAGGCATATAAGGACTGCCCACACCGATTACAGCATTATTTTTCTTTTCAGAGGAATGTAACCTGACTGGAGCCATAGACAGAAAAGTACTTAATACTTTTATCTGCTTTATTATTCGCTATTGTGTATTACACTAATAAATGTGATATTACTGATGTATTAGTTTACTAACTACACATATTTTTTTGCACACAGCCTGTTGTTTGCTATGTCCAGTGTAACAGGAGGAGGGTCACTGCACCAGTCGTATCAGGCAGCAACTCCTGCACAGAAACTCAAACTCTGCGTTGTGTCTAGAAGAAATAGCCCAGCCCACGAAGTGTGCTGCTGCCTGGCAGTTTTTTTTTCTGATGAGTAAACACAGAAAGCAGAAAACAATGATCAGCGGTCACACACATCAGGTTACATCAGGCGTCTGCATATCAGGACTGGGACTACAGTTTTTTTTTTTTTTTTACAAATAAAGAAACCAAATAACTTTACATAATACAAAACATGTACCTGATGAGTAAACACAGAAAGTAGAAAACAATCATCAGCTCTCACACACATCAGGTTACATCCGCAATAAAATATACAGCATTTTGTTTAATTAAAAAAATAATAATACCAGAAAATGACACAACATTATTATAATGGATAATGATAATGATAACACTAGAGGCCTGGTTGCATTTAACATGTGCATCGAAGACATACACAGGATTAATTTAAAAAAAATAAATAAATAATAATAATAATCTATCTATCTATCTATCTATCTATGTAATATTTACCGGTATGTATATATCTACATATATATATATATATATACAGTATATAGATATATATATATATATATATATATATATATATATATATATACACACAGGGTTCTCCCCAGGCCTTTTCAGCCAGGCGGGCCGCCCAGCAAAGTGTCTATCACCGCCTGGCTGAAAAAACCTGATCCGCCCGTCTTGCAGCTTCTACTGTGCCTTTAACAATAAGGATTGATTACGCTTCTAGCAGACTAGATCAGTTGCTCGTTGCTGGGTGAAAAAAAAAATCTTCGAACCACACGACAGCTATGTCTTGACACAACATTTAACCAATCAGAGAGTCGAAGGGGCTGGTTTTCTGTGTTAAGCACTTCGAGAGGCTAAAACGTTAAAAATGACTGCTAAGAAAAATAACCAAATATTTAAAAATAAAAAATAGTGACAATGAATGCAGGGGGTCAAAATAAGCCGGCGATCGGAGCAATCCACCGCCTAATACTATATTTGCACTGGCTACTATTATTAAAAAAATATTAAGATTATTTTCGGATATTACCATTCAGTCCATTTTTTTGTCATATTATTGTACTGTAAGGTGATATATAGTACATAATAGCTATACATAGGCACAAAAAAAAGCATATTCCTTTTGTTGTGATATCGTAACACTATGTACCCAGGTGCTTGTGAGAGATATTGGGGGTTAATTTATAGAGGCTGTACGCCTTTAAGAAGAAAGGCGTAATGGGATATCAGCTGTTGTCAGCTGACATACAAATGCTGAAGTGCAGAGGTGCTGGATTATTACACTGCGGTTTCATGCAAGTTACGATGGTGACCAAATGTGTGTGAGTACTGTTGTGTAAAAAAATGGTTAAAATGAACAGTTGCGGGGGCTCCCGAGTGGTGCATCCAGTAAAAGCACTTGCGCAGAGTGCCGGGTGCGCCCTATAGTCTGGACGTCGCGAGTTTGAGTCCAGGCTATTCCTTTGTCGACCGAGGACGGGAGCTCCCAGGGGGCGGTGCTCAATTGGCCGAGCGCCGCCCGGGGGGAGGGAGGGCTAGGTCAGCCAGGGTGTCCTCGGCTCATCGCACACCCAGTGACCCCTGTAGTCTGGCCGGGCGCCTGCGGGCTTGCCTGTAAGCTGTCCAAGAGCTGCGTTGACCTCCGACGCTGTAGCTCTTGGGTGGCTGCATGGTGAGTCCGCAGTGTGAAAAAAAGCGGTCGGCTGACGGCACACTCTTCAGAGGACAGCGTGTGTTCGTCTTCGCCCTCCCGAGTCAGCGCAGGGGTGGTAACGGTGAGCTGAGAATAATAAAATAATTGGCCATTACAAATTGGGAGAAAATAATAATAATAAAATAATAATTGGCAACGACTAAATGTATAAAAAAAACGAAAAAAACTAAAAATGAACAGTTGCATTAAAAAAATATAGAATAGCGAAAAAGAAACATAGACATGCATAAACAAAATGCCCTGAAAACAATTTAAATGAAGCAATAACCTTAATAATTAAGCTAAAAAGGAAGTGAAAATGTTACTGTTTTTTTTGTGAACTTCAATAACCCTACGTTATCTTTCCCCGGTCAAATCGTAGATTGCCTAAATATGCACAGTAATTTACCATAATAAAATAGTAATTATAGAGCATTAAAAAAATCACAACCAGATGATGTCAACGAAAGACAACACATTATTTAAATTCTTTGTCGTAGTATATATTTAAGGTAAGGCAAGTTTATTTTTCCGTTAAAAGTGCTCCCGGCTATAATATTCTGCAGCCTGGCTGTACAGAATTCCTGGGGAGAAGCCTCTTATATATATATATATATATATACACACACTCTTCGACAGGTTCAATTACAGCATTATCCAAAAAAAATAATCTCTACAACCTCAGATATTCTTACACAAAAAGGCATTTCTTTATCTTCATAACTACAAACTGAAACCACGAGGTCAGTAATAGTGTACAGCATTTAGTAAAAAAAAAATATATATACATATCCTTAAAACAAAGCTAAACATTTCTATACACTCAGAATATCTCTCATAAATTATATTTTCATTAACATTCACATATTTAATGAAAAACAGCGATTATCTGCCCATATCGGCCGATACAGATTGGATACTGATAATAACAGATAGTGCAGGTAAGCTATTGTAAACTTCTAGAACACATGGGGTCTATATTTAAACGTTTAGAATTATAGATGTTAAAAAAGAACAGATATCGTTTACTTGTTGTATTTATGACAAAAATGAACAGTTATTCTTTACCTGTTGCATTTACTTCAGAAAATAAATACAAAGAATACAAGAGTTTTTATTCTACGTGGCTGATAGCCAATTTATCAATAATCACCAGCTGCCGACCACGCATTTCCACGAGATGTCTGGCAGAGACGATCTCCTAATTTCAAATCATAACAATTCACCAGCAACCCATTCTTTTAAATAAGCTCACAATAAGACGTTAAACAGTAGGGCTTTGCCCTGCCCCTATTTACATGCAGGGCTCTGCCCTGCAACAGTGACATTAATTTATAGCCACGTGCTGTCAAACATTGCGTATTATAACTTCTGCCTAAACTGTACAATAGAAACAAATGTAGCCTACGCAATGTCAGCTATAACAACTTTTGTTAAATTCTTATTTTAAGCACACCCTGCTTACAAATGCAGCACTTCTTAAATTGTTCACGTATCCAAAATAAAAAAATGTCATAAAAAGCACACAGAGTACATACAACACAGTGTACGAAAAGCAAACTAAAACACCGTACAAAAACTATAAAATAAAAGGTGCCGTGAGGTACCACTTATTCACCTCGCTGTACTTTTAAGGGAATCTAACATTCCTACTAATCCTAACTAATCATTACTCTATAAACAAACCCTGACTCCATCCGGCCTTCTGCGGTTTAGACTTGCTTACTCTTCTTGTTTAGGCTCCGATCCCGGGTTACCCTCATGACGATCTGAGACTTTCAGCAAGGTACACACCTAACCGGCTGATTAGGATCCCACAGCTGGTAAATCACACAGAGCAGGCAGGCTTTCCCAAGGGTGTCAGGTATGCCATTAATTATAGTACAATTACACACAATATTTACAATATTTACACACAGAAAAAAAAAACCTCTTCATGTGCAGGGCTCCTGCCCTGCCACACGAATAAATATATTTAAGCCTTTCAATTAATAATACAAATGTACGTTATAGTACATGGTTAGTAAATGTCAGTGTTGCTTGCTCCAGCTCCAGCAGGAAAGCCCAGTGACTGAGGCCTGCCATCCACTCACCTGCAGCAGTGTTTGCTTGCTCCAGCTCCAGCAGGAAAAGCTCTGGTTTCTTCAAGGTCAATTCAGAAGCAGGAAACTGCACTACTCCTGAGGCCCAGCTCCAAGATGGGGGCTCTTCTACCCCAGTCGGCTTCCATGCGCCCAGGGCACGGCATGAACAAGCTATTTGGCCATCACAGCCGGTAAATAAAAATTGTTGGGTGAAAGTTAGAATGGGTTCAAAGTCCATGTAACATTGACACTAGGAATAGATTTAACCCTCTTGTCCACCATGAGAAACATGAAACTACTTTTAGCAAGGTGCTCTTGGTGGGTGACTCTATTATTAGAGAGATCAGCCCAGTACTTGCATACACACAAAAAGGTCTCTGTTAGAACATAAGAAAGTTTACAAATGAGAAGAGGCCATTCAGCCCATGCTGTTCAGGTGCTAAAGTCCTTGATGTTGCTGTGCAATTGGAAAACCTGTTTGGAAACTATGGTCAAGTGTCTGGGTTGATTGTCCATGTGGGAACCAGTGATATTAGAATTAGAAAATCTGAGATTCTCAAGGATAATTTTAAATCACTCTGTCTAAAGGCAAAACAATTATGTAATAATATAATGATCTCTGGCCCTCTTCCTGTGGTTAACTTGGATAGTTTCTGGGAGAGACCTGGATTATTTAAAAGAGATGGTCTGCACCCAAATATTATTATTATTTATTTCTTAGCAGATGCCCTTATCCAGGGCGACTTACAATTGTTACAAGATATCACATTGGGGGGGCTCCCGAGTGGCGCATCCAGTAAAGGCGCTCCGCGCGGAGTGCAGGATGTGCCCTATAGCCTGGAGATCGCAGGTTCGAATCCAGGCTATGTCACAGCTGACCGTGACCGGGAGTTCCTAGGGGGCGGCGCACAATTGGCTGAGCGCTGCCCGGGTAGGGAGGGCTTAGGTCGGCAGGGGAATCCACGGCTCACCGCGCATCAGCGACCCCTGTGGCCGATAGGGTGCCTGTGGCTCTGCAGCGGAGCTGCCAGATCTGTGTTGTCCTCTGGCACTATAGGTCTGGTGGCATTGCTGTGGATCTGCAGTGCGAAAAATGACGGCTTGGCAGGAGCACGTTTCGGAGGACGCGTGTTCCAGCCTCCGTTTCCCGAGTCGGCGCGGGGGTTGTGAGCGGTGAGCCGGGGATACAGATAATAATTGGGCATGCTAAATTGGGGTGAAAATCGGGGTAAAATAATTGGCGACAACTAAATTTAAAAAAAACAAAACAAAACAAAAAAAAACAAAAAAAAAAAACAAGATATCACATTATTTTTACATACAATTACCCATTTATACAGTTGGGTTTTTACTGGAGCTACTGGAGCAATTTAGGTAAAGTACCTTGCTCAAGGGTACAGCAGCAGTGACCCCCACCTGGGATTGAACCCACGACCCTCCGGTCAAGAGTCCAGAGCCCTAACCACTACTCCACACTGCTGCGGTTCAATTATATTAACACAAAATATAGAGAACTACTGTAAAAATGCATGACTTCCTGTATTACATAGAGCTGTGCCACTCAAAGATAGTCAACCTCCTGCTCTATCTCTTAAAGTCACTTACTCAATCAGTACCATCTGGACACACCAACGGTGTATGGTAGCTAGGCGTTCGGGGGCAGACTTAAATTGTGTACACAGTCTTCCAAAGTCCTCACTGACTAACTATGCTGTACCTAAATTAATTCAGTTGGCCTTATTTAACACACGTTCTGTGACAATATAAGGCTTTGAATGAAATCATTACAGATCAAAGACTTGATGTTTTGTTTTTAACTGAAACATGGCACCTACAAAATGATAACTCTGTACTAAATCAGATACTACCGGCTGGGTCTGGGTTTCTGTACTAAATCAGGTACTACCGGCTGGGTCTGGGTTTCTGTACTAAATCAGGTACTACCGGCTGGGTCTGGGTTTCTGTACTAAATCAGGTACTACCGGCTGGGTCTGGGTTTCTGTACTAAATCAGGTACTACTGGCTGGGTCTGGGTTTCTGTACTAAATCAGGTACTACCGGCTGGGGCTGGGTCTGGGTTTCTGTACTAAATCAGGTACTACCGACTGGGTCTGGGTTTCTGTACTAAATCAGGTACTATCAGCTGGGTCAGGGTTTCTGGAAAGGTCACATGTACATGGTTGGGGTGGCTGCTTGGCAGTTATATATCCCATCAATGTTGCCCTGAAACCCCTTCCTGTTACTGATTTCATGTCATTTGAATACCTGGCTTTTAAGGTACTTTCTTCTCAGCCATTAGCAGTAGTGCTCATCTACCGCCCACCGAAGCAGGGAAATTACTTTTTGGATGCGTTCTCCCTCCTTTTATCTTCTTTGGTTTTGGATTTCAGTAGGATTTTGATTTTGGGTGATTTTAATATCCATGTTGACTCCCAGCACTGTCCCTTTTTTGTCCCTAATTTCTCTCCCTATTGGATTGTTTGGTGTTATTCAACATGTTAATATTCCCACATATAATAAGGGCCATATACTCAATCTTGTTGTTTCCACTGGTTTAACAGTTAAAAACCTGCAGGTTCAAGAGTGGGGCATTTCTGACCACCAGGCTGTGCTTTTTTATACAGAATTGCCATTAGCTATCCAAAATTGTCAGCGTACTATGACATTCCGTAATCTCAAAGCAATTAACGTTGATAAACTCGCACAATCTGTTCTGTCGTCTCCCCTGGGTAATATTGATCTATGTAATCCTGAGGCCTTAGCTGATATTTATAACTCAACCCTCTCTAACATTTTAAATAGTTTAGCCCCGGTGTTGTAGGAAATAAGTTGACTGGGAAATAAGTTGATCGCGCAAGCGCAGTAAGGCAAAAGTAGACAAAAGTAAGGCGGGGCTACAGTTTGATTAAAGGGGAGGTTCACTGCATGGCTTTTTATTTTTATCTGGTCATTTTATTTACTAGACTGTTGGTGCGTGTTCGTGCCACTGTCTTTTCGTATGAACTTTAAAATGTGTGATCGATGACTGTTTCTATGATAAACTGTTTTAAACCTCTATGTTTTTATAACATCGATGTCAATCTGATATAGTTTATGTGTGATCGCGGAGATTTATTTATATATTAAATCATTTTACACGTCAAAATGTTGTCAATCTTTAATCGAAATTAAAATGTTTCAGTAATATAATGACATGCTGCATCCATAATATTATTAGCAGGGCAAGTCGTAGAGAGATACCGCATATATGTGTATATCTACATGATTTTAAATCGTGATAATTCACTTTAATTCAATATACTGTATCTCTTTCTCATTATATGTCTTATTGGTTGTTGCACTACAGGGATTTACCATTTTAAAATGATGCTGATATACAGTAGCCTACATATACTGTATGATCTCTCTCACAACACAAAATCTTGGTTGGTATTGAACTACAGGTATTTACCACGGTTTAGCAAAGACGTTAACTCTTTAGTTTTTAATTAATTAATGTATTGTTTCTTCCCAAACGTGTAATTGAAATACATGCACTATGATAACCAGTCTCCTGTTCGTTTTCTGTCCTAATTATACAAAGTACTGAATGTAAAAATAAATGAAAGAACAAATATAAAATAATAATACTGTATAAGCAACGTTTTTCAAGTACATCATGTGATTGATGTGCACCATGGCCTATTTAGTAATCGCACCATGATTGAAACTCATGCTTTAACTTTTGGACAATCGCTTGCATTCCTGCTGTCCATACTGTAGTGCTTCCCAAAACAAAAAAACCTCCAGAAATGCAAAATAACGTCAATACGTAACACATTTTGCTAGTTAACGTTTGTTACACAAACAGAAATACACAATCAGAAATGTACAATCATACAATTCATTTTAAATTATTTATTTGCTGCTAATATATATTACAGTGATATTCACATTCCCTTATCTAGCGTCATACTGTCGAATATATCCGATCTACATGTTAATGTAAATTATACGTACAAAAGTCATTTTAAATTATGCATTTTTGTTAGGCTAATATATCGGATCTAAAGCGATATTCACATCATCTTATCTAGCAGCATACTGCCGAATAAATCCGATCTACTAATTGATATAAATTATACTTACAAAATTAATTTTAAATGATTTATTGTTCATTAATATATCCGATCAACTTATTTCCTGGCTCAATCTACTTATTTCCTAGCCTAGGCTCGTTTACATTAGAAACAATGGAACCTCCCCTTTAAATTCTAGAGCTTGATCAACTTATTTCCCGATCAACTTATTTCCTGGGACACCGGTAAAAACAAGAAAAGTCACCTTTTCCCACAGTTCTAAATGGTACAACAAGCAGCTGTGTTCTATGAAATCATTAGGACACAAGCTGGAATGGAGATGGAGATACTGGCCTGACTGTACATCTCTTAGGTTTTAAACAACGTTTGGTAGATTATAAAGGCATTGAACCCCGCCAGATCTTCCTTCTTTGGAAAACATAGAGGAAGGCAAGAGTAATCCTAGGTGTCTTGTTTTCTACCATTCACTGCTTACTGAATCCAACTGGTAGTGTTGAATTAAAAGAACTTAGTGTTGAAACTAACAACATGGCTCAGTACTTCAAGAAGAAAATTAGAAACATCAGATGTCAGCTTTTGCTCAGTGACAAAATCGAAGGGCCCTGTATTGAAAATTCAGAATTTTGTGAAATCCCTCTCTCAAAGTTCACTGAGCTCTAAGATTGTCTCAAAAACAAAACTTACCATCTTAGACCCCATTCCTACATTCATTTGTAAATCAGGTTTTCCAGTTTTGTGCTCCGCTGTAACTCACATTATTAACGACTCTCTTCGCTCTGGTATGGTACCTTGTTAAAAAAGCACAACTTAGATCCTAGCTTGCCCTGTAATTATAGGCCTGTTTCTCATTTACCATATCTGTCTAAGATCTTGGAACGAGCTGTTGCCTATCAGCTACAAAGTAATTTAGCTAATAACAATGTGTACAAACCATTACAGTCTGGTTTTAGATCTATACACAGCACAGAGACAGCACTTGTCATGGTAGTCAATGATCTACTGCTGAATGCTGATTCAGGCTTTGTTTCCATCCTTGTCCTGTTAGATCTTAGTGCTGCCTTTGATACCATCGACCACACTATTTTGCTGAGTAAACTGGAAAAGGGTGTAGGAGTTACAGGTTCTGCATTCTCTTGGTTTAAATCTTACTTGACCATAAGGGAGCAATATGTAAAAATTGGCCAATGTTCATCGCCAAAAAACGCAGTCATATCAGGTGTTCCTCAGGGGTCACTTCTGGGGCTTATTCTGTTTAGCATATATATACTTCAATTGGGTCAGATTTATTGCAAGTACAGCATTAATTTTCACTACTATGCTGACGATACTCAAATTTATATGCACACAACCTCTGATTTGGAGTCAGCCATATCTTCTTTAACATTCTGCTTGAGTGATATTAAGAATTGGATGCAGCAGAATTTCGTACAGTTGAACCCTGAAAAGACCAAGGTAATGCTGGTTAGCTCCTCATATCAGCTTCATAAATGCGACAGTTTTAAACTGGTTATTGTTGGAATTGAGACCCAGCCTAGCACATGTGTAAAGAACCTTGGTATTATTTTTTGTCCAAATTTGGCTTTTAAGGAGCATATTCACAATGTTACTAAGGTGTCTTTTTTCCACCTGTGGAATATTGCTCGTATTCGAGCCGGATGCAAAGAAGTCTATACATGCTTTTGTTTTTTCCTGTACAGATTGCAATGCTTTGCTCGCTGGTGTTTCAAAAAAGATTCTTAACAAGTTGCAATATGTCCAGAACTCAGTGTCCCGCATTCTAACTAAAACAAATTCTTATGATCACCAGTTTTAGCTTCCCTGTATTAGCTTCCAGTGGAGTTCAGAGTGAAATTTAAAATCCTACTATTAACTTTTAAGGCTCTGCATGGGTTAGCACCAAACTACATCCGTAGCCTTCGATCTTTTGACTCTGGTCTACTATCAGTACCTAGAACTAAGCAGCGTTCTTCTGGTGACCGATCGTTTTCCTGTATAGCACCTAGGCTGCGGAATGACCTTCCGAAGGTCATAAGGAACAGTGATGCTGCTGGTATTTTTAAATCTAAACTGAAAACCCACTTTTATACTTTGGCTTTTATTGTCTGACCTGTTAGCTTGAATGTATTTATTGTTTTATTGGACATTATGTCAATTGTTTAAATTGCTTTTTTATTCTTGTGAATCACCTTGAGATGTGCACATGAAAGGTGCTATATAAAATAAAGATTATTATTATTATTATTATTATTATTATTATTATTATTATTATTATTATTATTATTAATAATAGGTGCACACACGAGCCGTGGGACGGGAGAGTACCTAACCAAGACGAAAGTGGGCAGCTGCATTGGGAGCGAGATTGGGATATTAACCAGTGGTAAACCAAAGGAATACAATTTTAGCACTTGTTTCTAAAAACGGTACAGCGTATTGGGGCATTGCATTGAAGCAACCTTGCGGACTACCATTGTCACCAGTCGGAGACAACAATTGTTTCTACAGCGGGACAGTGCACGGTGGTTCTACCTTAAAACCACACGGCGGACTACAAGCTTCCCTGCATCGGAGCAACGCAGAGAACACCTGTAGAGTGAGTACGCTGTGTTTTACCTTTGATATGCTGGGAGCTACTGAAGTACGGGACTTGTGTGTATTCAAACAGAGTGCTTAAAGACTGTATCAAAAGCCCACGAACTGGGCAAGTGATTAACCCAGGAGAACTGTGTCCATCTGGAAGTGTTGAACGGTGTAAAAATACGCAGGGACACAAAAAAGGGTGATTTAAACAAAACACAACTTTATTGTATGTCCGGGGAACAGTGGAACCTGCAACAAAAGAGAGGCGAGAGTTAGAGAACGCTCATTGCTCACTGTTTATCACCTGTATTAATTCTATTCTACACAGCAGTGTTATTACTTACCTTTACGAAAGGTTGGCTGGGTGTTGGGGCCGCACTCTACCACAAACAGACCTCCGGGGCAGTCGGGAGTACAAACGATCCACAAAAAGAGAGACAAAACCGAATCAGGTAACTACAGACCAATAAGCCTGACTTCTATTATATGTAAACTTATGGAAACTATAATAAGATCCAAAATGGAAAATTACCTATATGGTAACAATATCCTGGGAGACAGCCAGCATGGTTTTAGGAAAGGGAGATCATGTCTAACTAACTTACTTGACTTTTTTGAGGATGCAACATTGAAAATGGATAACTGCAAAGCATACGACATGGTTTATCTAGATTTCCAGAAAGCTTTTGACAAAGTCCCGCATAAAAGATTAATTCTCAAACTGAACACAGTAGGGATTCAAGGAAATGCATGCACATGGATTAGGGAGTGGTTAACAGGTAGAAAACAGAAAGTACTGATTAGAGGAGAAACCTCGAAATGGAGCGAGGTAACCAGTGGTGTACCACAGGGATCAGTATTAGGTCCTCTGCTCTTCCTAATCTATATTAATGATTTAGACTCTGATATAGTAAGCAAACTCGTTAAATTTGCAGATGACACAAAAATAGGAGGAGTGGCAGACACTGTTGAAGCAGCAAAGGTCATTCAAAATGATCTAGACAGCATTCAAAATTGGGCAGACACATGGCAAATGAAATTTAATAGAGAAAAGTGTAAAGTATTGCATGCGGGCAATAAAAATGTGCATTATAAATATCATATGGGAGATAGTGAAATTGAAGAAGGGAACTATGAAAAAGACCTAGGAGTTTATGTTGACTCAGAAATGTCTTCATCTAGACAATGTGGGGAAGCTATAAAAAAGGCTAACAAGATGCTTCGATATATTGAATTTAAATCAAGAGAAGTAATGTTAAAACTCTACAATGCATTAGTAAGACCTCACCTAGAATATTGTGTTCAGTTCTGGTCACCTCGTTACAAAAAGGATATTGCTGCTCTAGAAAGAGTGCAAAGAAGAGCGACCAGAATTATCCCGGGTTTAAAAGGCATGTCGTATGCAGACAGGCTAAAAGAATTGAATCTATTCAGTCTTGAACAAAGAAGACTACGCGGCGATCTGATTCAAACATTCAAAATCCTAAAAGGTATAGACAATGTCAACCCGGGGGACTTCTTTGACTTGAAAAAAGAAAAAAGGACCAGGGGTCATAAATGGAGATTAGATAAAGGGGCATTCAGAACAGAAAATAGGAGGCACTTTTTTACACAGAGAATTGTGAGGGTCTGGAACCAACTCCCCAGTAATGTTGTTGAAGCTGACATCCTGGGACCCTTCAAGAAGCTGCTTGATGAGATTCTGGGATCAATAAGCTACTAACAACCAAACGAGCAAGATGGGCTGAATGCCTCCTCTCGTTTGTAAATTTTATTATGTTCTTAAACCTGTGAGTAGGACTGGGATGATCACGACTCCACAGCGCCATCTGGTGGATGTCCGTGACAACCTGGAAAAGAGAAAGAAACCCCAATACCAAGCCAACACCAAAGGAACTTGGATACAACAAGCAACTACTTACCTGAGGGTCTAGCTCCACAAAGAAAGTCCTGGACTGTGTTTATTTGAGTTTGTTTATTATTTGTCTTGATAACTGGAACTTCTGTGTGTTCATTTTTGGAATATAAGAGAAAAAGGAAAATCATTAAAACAGAAATCTCCTTGGACCTGGGTCTCTGTCACGTTCTTCTGCACCAAAACAGGCACCACTTGCACATCTCATACTAACGTGGACTATACCAGTTCACACATATATGAAAAATGTTGCGAGAATCTCTTACACATTAGTCATGGGTGAAATAAATGTATTTTTGTAGGATGGTACAGAGGGGAAAAGAGAGCCATGAAGTTCGCTATCCCAAGAATTTGGCAGGAACCCACTGACCACTCAAGCAACTGCTACTTCTGCATGGTGGACCCTTCCAAGCGGACCGAGTTCTCTGTGGGGAGAAACAACGTCAAGTGGGAGCCACTGGTGGACCCCCGGAAGGTGCTGATGCCACCACTGCACATCAAATTGGGCCTTATGAAACAATTTGTCAGAGCTCTAGATAAGGAGTCGGCAGCCTTCAAGTACCTTCAAGACTTATTCCTTAAGCTGTCTGAGGCAAAGGTCAAAGCCGGTGTCTTCGTCGGACCACAGATAAAGAAGATCCTGGAGTGCAATGAATTCCCCAAGAAGCTCACTAGTAAGGAGAAAGCGGCTTGGAACAGCTTTGTCGCAGTGGTTCGTGGCTTCCTGGGCAATCACAAGGCCGAAAACTATGTGGAGCTGGTTGAGACTCTGGTGAAGAACTACGGCACAATGGGCTGTAGGATGTCCCTCAAAGTCCATATCCTTGATGCTCATCTTGATAAATTCAAGGAGAACATGGGAGCGTACTCGGAGGAGCAAGGCGAGCGCTTCCACCAGGATATACTGGACTTTGAACGCCGCTACCAAGGACAGTATAACGAGAACATGATGGGAGACTACATTTGGGGGCTGATTCCTGAAAGTGATTTACAGTATAATCGTAAATCTCGAAAAACTACTCACTTCTAAATCTTTTGTAGTCATTTTTGTATTACTTTAGTATAAATACATGTTAATTTGGATTCATATGTTGTTTTTTTCTGACTTTATGTGAACGAAATGACACAAATTCGCCCGTTTTCTCATTGGAAATAGGTCAATTTCAAAATATCACTGTCCTGGTCACAAAAGCAAAGTTTGTGGGGAATAATAGCCATTTTCTATACTTTTGAGGCATAAGCAATTAGGAAATAACACTTACTACCCAGGAACAAAAATTGTGTTACATAGTGTTATTATTATTATTATTATTATTATATTAAGACCACTGATCTTAGACACTTTCTTTAAGATGCATTATAGTACATTCCAGACACGCACACAGAAAGAGAAATGCACTTCTTATTGTTTGTACATGTCTTATCATCTTATTGTTGTGTTTTTAGCCTGCGGCAAACAAAGATACAATTTTATTCTAATAGGATATCCATTGTTATTGGAGAAATTAGCAAAAAAAAAAACCAAAAAACAAACAAGCAACTTTCTGTAACAATAATGAAGTAAACAATACACTAATAATTTACTTTCTGAATTTCCTGTAGGGACTGGAGCATTATGAGGTCCAATGGATGGGTCTCTCTGCTTACTGGGACACTTGATGACTGTTATTATTATTAATTGTTGAGGACACCTGTTTGACATTTTACTGAAGGTCTGATGTCCTGTAAAATACAATCGGAGGACCTCTAAATTATCTGGAATAAAAAGAAATGGAAGATTCACACAGGTCTAAATTTCACCGATGTTGGTAGTAACTCTGAGGCCACCTGTTTTTTATGTTATGATTTTCAGAAGTATAAATCTGCTTTGCTTTTGTTTTTCAATTTATGTTGTGCTTTGTCTGAGTTATGAAGTAAAATGCACAAAATATTTTTTGGTCACAGTGTTTATTTAAATAACCAAAAATTATATAACTTTAGGATAGGTTGTCCTATTCTTTATCTAGGTCACTGTTTGCATTATGTATTTACTTTTCTGTGTGATTCATATTATATAGGCAAAAGCTGCATAGTCCTGAACAGTGAAGATGCAAGTGTGAGGGAATATCGGCACAAGTTTAAGTAAACCAGACAAGGCTGAAGGACAAGACTTGTTTATGGCGTACGAAAACTGTTGTTAAACTGAAATGCTTGACTTCCTACAACTATATACTGCTTCACTGAATATTGAACTTTTTTTCTATTCATAAACCAACCTTTATTTAATCCAATGTCATTTTCACTGAAAGTGGGAAAGGGTGGATGAAGAGAATACCATTAAGTGGTTGAGATATGTGGCCACATAACAGTATGTGACCACTTTGAATTTGTAGTTAAAGGGAATTTCCGAGACGTGCCTCATTTACTGTTTTTTTTTAAAAACAGGAGAAGTCATTAAACATGTCATTAATGTGAAGTGTCATGGCCTCTTTATATTCTTATAAAAATTAACTGTAATGTGCTGCAGATGCGATACTGAGTCACATCCCTTCAGTGATGTAACTGTCTTTTTATAGTGTACTTAATTCAGACATGTGACGCACAAACACTACAAAAGGGAAAAGAATTGGGTCTGTCAAACTCCATGGAAACAGAGTTGGAGCTCCACCTGCTCTGTGTTCTATTGTACTTTAAAGAACAAGTGTTGAAAGATACACTATTGAATAACTTTTTTGATATTCAATGCTGCTGCATGAATTTCTGTTTTGCTGGATCTAATTTTGGAATCTTATCTTTTACTCAGAATAAATAGGCGAATCACACTTTTTGAAAGTGGTTAATATAAGGAAAGTAATTCCCTGTATTCAACTGTTCAGTGTAGGTTTTGCTTATCTAATGTATTTTCCATTAGTTGCATCTGTTATATAACTGTCATATAAACAGAATACTAAACGAACGTACATGGAGTGCTTTGCTGATTTTTGTTTTCTGTATGGTAACGTTTCGTTTCCTCATTCCAAAGTGTCATGTGATGGCTTCCCGTTCTAATTAATATATAGAGAGAATACTCCATCAATGTTCATGGAATACTGTGTTTATATGACTCTTTAGGGTTATGGTAAACAACACATTACATTTTAGAATGAGGAAATGGAAACTCCACTTATCCAGCAAGCAATGAATTAAGCTCAAAACCGTGTCTATCAGGCAAAGAAAAATATTGAATCCCTGTATTGGAGAAACAGAACTGCTACTCACAATGATTGTAAACAATATAAAAACCTAAATTTACATTTGAATGACATTTGAAGTCTATTTAATTTTTTTGCATCGTTTGAAAAGAGTTTTAATATTAACACAAAATATTCACTTCAGCGTCAATTTAAATTATGCACAGACTTTCTGTTATTAATATATGATACAGTATATTTAAAAAAATTGAATGATGTTCATAATACAAACAGAATTTAAAAACGTAAATGTATTCACTCTGTCACCCTATTAAGTTCAGTTATGTTGGACCTTCACAGTTACTGTCACATGCTTGCTTACCCCAATACATGTTTATTCTTGCTGCAATGCCTAGACCAAATAGGCCTGTCATTAAAGTTCAGCCATGGCCTTAATTTAAAATGTGCTTACTTTTTAAGGAGACTAACTTTACTGAAACACAGTTCTCTGTAATAAATAAGCAATAGTTCAGATTTGAAACAGTGACTCCAAAAAAATGCCAATGTATCCCTCAATTAGACTTTGAAAAGATAAATGAAGAGAAAGAAGTACCTGGATGATGGGAAATGTAGTTCTAAGAGGTCCATGCGGGTACATAGGAAGCCATCTTGAGGCAGGGAATGCAATTTGAAAGTTAAAAAAAGTGGTCAAAATGTAAAAAAAAAAAAAAAAAAAAAAACTCACACACTTTACGTAAACAGTTGTAGCAACACATGGGAACATGTAACACAATAAAATAAAAAGGTCCTTATGTACCCTTTAAGTCATTTATATCAATTTTATTGTTCATGTCATTATAACCAGACAAAATAATAACCAGTAAACCTACTCATTGAAATGTGCCTGCAATACTACCAGAAATGATATCCTTTCACTAACATATTGTAAAATCAACTATTACATGTGTTTTCTTTTGCAATACACACTTAATAACATGTCTGCGAACAGAAAGATTAATTTTAAGCTGCATTAAGCTACCCTAATTGGAAACACAGCTTGACAAATCCAAATTCCTGTTACTGGATTAAATCAGTTTTTAGATATTATCTCTCTGAAAGGTTCAATACAATGTTAATTTTCCAACTTATGTTGCCAACAAAAACCCATACATGTAACAGCCCTTGAGATCCAGATATTTTGAATTCAGGTCTTGCATTATGCCCTGTCTGCTGAATTATCTAATTTTGCAAAAGGAGATTCTTGTGTAATGATGCAAATCTTGAGGCATGGTGTGTAAATATTTCCACGAGGATTGGATGATCGCTGAACGTCAGCAGTTTAATAATTTAATTAGCAGTGTGACAAAGCAATCACTGAACTGGACTTCTAGTATATATATATATATATATATATATATATATATATATATATATATATACACACACTACCGGTCAAATGTTTTAGAACACCCCCATTTTTCCAGTTTTTATTGAAATTTAAGCAAGTCCAGTGAATAACCTGAAATGGTACAAAGGTAAGCGGTAAACTGCCAGAAGTTAAAAAAAAAAAGTTTAGGTTACCAAAAACTGAAAAATAATGTACATTTCAGAGTTATACAAAAAGGCCTTTTTCAGGGAACAAGTAATGGGTTAACAACTTACAGCTGTTCTGCAGCAATGGAAGTAAATTAAGCCTTGAAAGTTGATGCTAACAATTCCTACAGGTGTCCCAACTTTTGTTGATTACTTACAAACCCTCTGTCTGTATAAAAGCAGTGTTGGAACAGACTGTGTTACTACACCCTCTTAAGCATTATTTGGACAGTATTGTACTGCAGGAAGTAGTATATTGCTCTTATAATGGTGAGAAAAAAGCAATTAACAAAGGAAGACAGACAGACCATTATAACCCTTAAAAGTGTAGGTCTTTCCTTTAGAGAAATTGCAAAGAAAGCCAAGGTGTCAGTGAGTATAGTTTCCTACACTATCAAAAGGCACTTGGAAACTGGAGGAAACTCTGACAGGAAGAGGTCTGGCAGACCCAAAGCCACAACAGAATCAGAAGACAAGTTTCTGAGAGTCAACAGCTTGCGTGATAGGCGGCTCACAGGACAACAGCTTCAAGCACAGATTAACACTGTTTGAAGTAAGCAAGTCTCAGTTTCAACTGTGAAGAGAAGACTTCGAGCTGCAGGTTTGACAGGTCGAGTGGCAGTAAGAAAGCCATTGCTAAGATGGCAAAATAAGAAAAAGAGGCTTGCCTGGGCCATGAAGCACCACCAGTGGACTACTGAAGACTGGAAGAAGGTCTTATGGACCAATGAATCAAAATTTGAAATCATCATGCAGGGTTTTTGTACACCGTCGATTAGGCGAAAGGATGGTTCCTCGGTGTGTGACACCAACTGTCAAACATGGAGGAGGAAGCGTGATTATCTGGGGCTCTTTTGCTGGATCCAGAGTCGGCGACTTGCACAGAGTGAGTGGCACTCTGAACCAAAACTGCTACCACAGCATTTTGCAGCGCCATGCAATACCCTCTGGTATACGCCTAGTTGGTCAGGGGTTCATCCTACAGCAAGATAATGACCCAAAACATAACTCCAGGCTATGTCAGAACTACCTTAGAAGAAAAGAACAAGACGGTAGGCTTCAAATCATGGAATGGCCAGCACAGTCTCCAGCCTTAAACCCCATCGAGCTGGTTTGGGATGAACTGGACAGAAGGGTGAAAGCAAAGCAACCTACAAGTGCAACACATTTGTGGGAACTTCTGCAACAGTGTTGGGAAGAACTTTCCGAATAATATTTGATTTCCATTGTAGAAAGAATGCCATGAGTGTGTTCGGCTGTTATATCTGCAAAAGGTGGATACATTGATGAGTCAAAAATTTAGATTAAATTTTGTTAAACAAAACGATTCCATGATTTCTTTTTATCTCCAATTGTTTATTTGTTCTATGCTTTAATTTCAGAGTACATTGAGACATTAAACTGCGTAAATTTCAATAAAAACTGGAAAAATGGAAGTGTTCTAAAACTTTTGACCGGTAGTGTGTGTATATATATATATATATATATATATATATATATATATATATATATATATATATATATATATATATAGAAAATGAAAAAAGAAAAACAAGCTTTGATGCAGTGTGATAGAGAGAGAAAGGATCGATGCTGCAAATCTCCCTCCCGATTAGAAAGGGCGCTGTGTAAGGGGGAAGGTAAGCTGCCTCCTAGATCTGCTACCTCAATGGTAGGTGGAAACCGGAAGGTGACCATATTAGGAGGGGCGCGTAGCTGCAAGTACTCAGGACGATTCCATTGCAGTCAGCTGCGGGGCAGCCCTCTATTGGAGAAATCATGGCGACGCGTGGGCTGCAGGGAGGAGTTTGCTGGGTACAAAGGGGAAGCAGCTATGTCAAAACCTCCCCTTGCGCTGATAATGAAATGCAAACGGCCGGAGCCTGTATTGTTTTTATGATTTTGGATTACGTGTGTTTTGTGTTGCAGAGGAGGAGTGAGCCGCGGACCGGCGGTTTATAAAGAGCACGTCCTTGCACTGCACAGCACAGCACAGCACAGGACAGCACCACTCACGGCACCACGCTTCTCTGGAGCGAGAGCACTGCGCGCACAGAGAACGCGGGGACGGACAAAGTCCCGTTGTTGTTTATTTTTAGAAAAGCTGCCGTGTACCCCCCAATACCATCGCTGGTAAAGGGGTGGACTTATTTTGTGTTCATTGTTATTATTTTTATTATTATTAAAGTCCACAGACTGTTTTGTGAGAAAAGGATTGTGTGGACTGGATTTATTTACTGCACCACTGCACCTGATCACACTTGGTGTCAAGAAGAGGGATTATAAATGGACCCAACCGCATTGGCAGCGCTGTTGGAGGCGCAGGAGCGGAGGCATCAGGAATCATTGACGGCCATGATGGAAAGGATGCATGGCTTGTTCCTGGAGGCCAATCGGGGGAGGGAACCGGTGGTTCAACCAGCAGTACCCCTACCAAGGGTAAGGGTAGTGAAGATGTCGCTGGAGGATGACCCTGAGGCTTACTTGGTTGCCTTTGAAAGGCAGGCAACAGCAGCTCAGTGGCCTCGGGAGTGGTGGGCTACCCAGTTGGGCCCCAATTTGATCGGAGAGGCCCAGGCAGCCTACCAAGCCTTGACACATGAGCAAGCCCTGGTGTACGACCAGGTGAAGCAGGCCATTCTCCAGCGGCTGGACATCACAGAGGAGACACACCGCCGCCGGTTCCGGGAGTACCAGCGCCCCCCAGGACTGCGACCCCGCGTGGTGGCCCAGCAACTTGTGGATCATGTGACCCGGTGGCTCTGCCCCGGCACCAACGATGCAGAAAAGATCACCGAGCTGATTGCCGTAGAGCAGTTCGTGAAGGTGCTGGGGCCAGACACCCAGAACTGGGTCACCAGGCATCGACCCACCACGCTAGAGGCAGCAGTCCGATTGGCTGAGGGGTATGAGGATGCCTTGGCATCAGCTCCCGCGGTCGTTACCCCCGCTCCTCCCTCCAACCGACCCCGGACAGGACCGACTCCGAGGACAGGACCCCCACAGCACTTCACCCCCTCCCCCCACGGGGCTACTTCTCATCGACACCCCACGGGCGGCCTTCCTCCACCCCAATGGAGGGCGAGGTCGACCCCCAGCGGGGTGAGAACAGAGAACCCCTCCCCACTGCCGAACCGGCAGTGGGACATACAAGCTCCGTGGGCGCCCTTTCACCCCACGTGTTACCGGTGCCATGAGGTCGGCCACCTTGCGCGGAATTGTCCGGCGGCGATGGAATGTGGTGCGGCCTACCAACAGCACCAGGTAAGTCCAGGGGTAATGATTGGGAGGGGCCTTGCATTGTTGATGTACGGGTTGGTGATGTGAGTACCCACGCGTTAGTGGACTCAGGATGTGGGCAGACTTTAATTGAGGAAGCTCTGTTGGCGGGGGTACCTTGGTGGTCACGCGGGGTCGTGGTCATTCCCTGTATTCATGGGGATAACAAGGACTACCCCCTCACTAAATTAGATGTGACGATTGGATGTCATACCCGCCGCGTAATCGTGGCAGTGGCTGCAAAGTTGCCATATCCAGTTATTTTAGGTCGAGACTGGCCATATTTTGAAACAATGATTAATAAAACGGTAACGCCAGTCTCCGGTAAGACCATGGGAGCAGCGGGGGAAACTATTGGGAAAATATTCCCGCTGCAAGCTGATTTGTTCTATTCCCGATTTCGCCCGAAAAAAACAAAAAAAGAGCGAAGGGTTGAAAAATGGGAAGGAATGTCAATAAGACAAGGCTGGGGTTTGGTGGGGGAAACTTCAGAGTCTGTTAAATGTAAGGGAAAGGGGATTGGGACTCAGTGTGACCTGCGGGGGCAGGTTACTGGGGCCCCCAGTGCTGAAGCTACTGTAGCTCCGCTCGATATCCCGAAGTTCCGGCACAAGAAAACCTAAAACTAGCTCAGCATCGCCAAGAGCAGCAGTACAACAAACAAGCAAGAATTCAGACTTTTCGGCCAGGTGATAAAGTACTGCTGCTACTTCCTTCATCAGAGTCTAAGTTGTATGCTAAATGGCAGGGGCCATATGAGGTGATACGGGGAATTGGTAATGTGAATTATGAAATTAGACAACCCAATCGCCGAAATAAGACAGAAATTTATCACATTAACTTGCTAAAACCCTGGAATGAAAGGGAGGCCCTGTTTATAGCTGGTGACAGTTTAGAAGAGGATTTTGGTCCCACTGTCAATCCATTAGCTGCAACTAACATTCCGATGGGAGAACAGTTACTTCCGGATCAGAAACGTGAGCTCTTCCAGTTGGTGGAAAGGTTTAGTGATGTTTTTTCTGATTTGCCCGGCAGGACTAATGTTATTTCTCATGCTATTATTACTCCGCCAGGTGTCAGGGTCCGAGAGAGACCGTACCGGATCCCGGAGAGTCGCAGGGGTCCCGTTCACGAGGAGGTGGAGGATATGCTCAGGCTTGGAGTCATTGAGCCTTCCCGGAGCGAGTGGTGCAGTCCTATTGTGATGGTGGGCAAAAAGGACGGCTCCACTCGGTTCTGTGTGGATTTCCGGAAGGTCAATGCCATCTCTAAGTTTGATGCATATCCAATGCCCCGAGTGGACGAGCTCCTCGACCGACTGGGTAAGGCGCGGTTAATTTCGACTTTGGATCTGACGAAGGGGTACTGGCAGATTCCACTCACTCAGAGCTCAAAAGAGAAAACTGCTTTCTCTACCCCAGATGGCTTGTTCCATTTCCGGACCATGCCCTTCGGGTTGCATGGAGCTCCCGCCACCTTTCAGAGACTGATGGACCAGGTCTTAGCTCCTCATCATCAGTACGCAGCCGCATACATCGATGATGTAGTGATTTTTAGCTCCACCTGGAAGGAGCATATTATTAGGCTTTCAGCCGTCCTACAGTCTCTAAGGGGGGCTGGGCTAACAGCCAAGCTGGGCAAGTGTGCATTTGGCAAACAGGAGACCCAGTATCTTGGCTATATTATGGGTAATGGCCGGGTAAAGCCTATCGCCTCCAAAGTCCAGGCGCTGGTGGAGACTGCGATCCCGAGAACCAAGTCACAGGTGAGATCACTACTGGGGTTAGCCGGCTATTATCGCCGTTTTATCCCCGAGTATGCCACCATAGTCAACCCCCTGGTCGATCTCACCCGAAAGGCTGCTCCAAAATTAGTTAAATGGACAGGGCAGTGTCAGGAAGCATTTGATATGATTAAGAAGCGACTCTGTCAAGCTCCCGCTCTGATTTCACCAGATTTCAGCAAAGAGTTCATCCTTCAGACTGATGCCTCCCACATTGGTCTGGGGGCGGTCCTGTCCCAACAAGTTGACGGAGTGGAACACCCTATCATTTATTTGAGCAAAAAAATGGCTCCTAGGGAAATTAACTACTCCGTCATTGAGAAGGAATGTTTAGCCATCAAATGGGCTACTCATGCTCTTCGCTATTACTTGTTGGGGCGTTCTTTCTCGCTTGTCACTGATCATGCTCCTTTAAGGTGGTTACACACGATGAAGGACAATAACGCTCGGATAACTCGGTGGTATCTGGCGCTGCAACCCTTCCACTATACAGTGAAACATCGTGCGGGTAAGGAGCATCAAAATGCAGATTTTTTTTCAAGGGAGGGGGGACCATTGGGGAATGTAGTGTTGGCCGAGTGTTCCTTCGGCATCACTCTGAGGGGTGAGATATGTGATAGAGAGAGAAAGGATCGATGCTGCAAATCTCCCTCCCGATTAGAAAGGCCGCTGTGTAAGGGGGAAGGTAAGCTGCCTCCTAGATCTGCCACCTCAATGGTAGGTGGAAACCGGAAGGTGACCATATTAGGAGGGGCGCGTAGCTGCAAGTACTCAGGACGATTCCATTGCAGTCAGCTGCGGGGCAGCCCTCTATTGGAGAAATCATGGCGACGCGTGGGCTGCAGGGAGGAGTTTGCTGGGTACAAAGGGGAAGCAGCTATGTCAAAACCTCCCCTTGCACTGATAATGAAATGCAAACGGCCGGAGCCTGTATTGTTTTTATGATTTTGGATTACGTGTGTTTTGTGTTGCAGAGGAGGAGTGAGCCGCGGACCGGCGGTTTATAAAGAGCACGTCCTTGCACTGCACAGCACAGCACAGCACAGCACAGCACCACTCACGGCACCACGCTTCTCTGGAGCGAGAGCACTGCGCGCACAGAGAACGCGGGGACGGACAAAGTCCCGTTGTTGTTTATTTTTAGAAAAGCTGCCGTGTACCCCCCAATACCATCGCTGGTAAAGGGGTGGACTTATTTTGTGTTCATTGTTATTATTTTTATTATTATTAAAGTCCACAGACTGTTTTGTGAGAAAAGGATTGTGTGGACTGGATTTATTTACTGCACCACTGCACCTGATCACATGCAGTTAACACATTTTCTGTACTTGTGGAAAGTTGTTAAACATGGTGATCCTTCGTAGGAGTTTTGAAGGAGAAATGATTGCACACCATGGTTAGACTGCATGGTCAAATATTGAATGGCATCATGATGTGCTGTAGGTACAATCGTTACATCATTATATAATAGTAGAGGTATGGGCAAACAGGTCAATTTGTGATTTGGCTGAACCACCATTTGGTCCAGCATCATTTGTAGCCACAATTCCTGGGCCACTGGTAAGACAAAAGGCCCTTAACTATGAAATACAATAGTTTGCAGAATTACTGGCAGTGGGTAATAATTTTTTTGCCTGTTTTACCCCCATGAACACAGATTGCTCACTAAATATATCACCGTAGCTAATTGTTCCCTCTTCAGATATTTACTTGTCATCCATTTATTGGGTTAAAATGAACAACCATGGTCCATGGTCAAACTGTGGGGGGTCTTGCTCATTAATTGCATATGTCTGAAGCGAGATCAAACATGTTTTTCTCCTGGAGGGGGAGGGGTGAGTCATCAGCTTATAAGGATGAAAGGAAAAGGAGGCCCCATTTCCAGGTAATTAAAAAAAAGACTAAACATGTGCATGGATAATGAACACTGTTAAAACTGTTAAAAACAGCAACATTATATATATATATATATATATATATATAAAGAGAGAGAGAGAGAGAGAGAGAGAGAGAGAGAGAGAGTTATAATGATGTACACATTATATAGTAACATATTTAATATATAATACTTGCTCTTAATATTATTATTATTTGTACTGTGATACTTGCAATGTATTTGCTTACGATTGTAAGTCACCCTGGATAAGGGCGTCTGCTAAGAAATAAATAATAAGAATAAGAATATTTATGTCTAATATAAAGGGGCTTCTATCTTATCTATCGCATTAATATTTTGTTCTCAATCTGCCAAGTTTGCATGGATTCTTTCATTGTGTCTTTCATGTTACCCACAAGGTCGATGTTTCATTCATCCTTACATTATAGATTCAGACTTCTAATAAACAATAGCAGATTATTTGTCAAAGTGGTATGATTCTGAACATTCAGAATCTCAAAGTCCAGATCAAACCCGAATTGATTATTTATCTCTTTTTATTTTAAAGAATAATCTATTCATCTCATTGCATTCCATTTAGATTTGGTTTGCCCTTTATTTCTTTGGGGCATTTGCCAATGGGTATATATGTCTATCATTACATTCAGTACATGTATTTGTACAAAAATCAGAAACTGTACAATAATAATAATAATAATAATAATAATAATAATAATAATAATAATAATAATAATAATAATAAGATTGTGTATAGGAAGACATAGTAGAGGTACAGATATACATATGGCAGAGACACACCTGTTATAAAGACACATACAAGTACATACAAATAAAGCATGTGGGATCATGCTACAGCTGTTGTGTGGGAACCCTTTGGTGCTGAAAGAACAGCTCTGTGACACTTAACTGACAGCGCTTATGCAACTGCTCTATTTCTGACGCAATATATATATATACAGACGTGCTCAAATTTGTTGGTACCCCTCCACAAAAAACAAAGAATGCACAATTTTCTCTGAAATAACTTGAAACTGACAAAAGTAATTGGCATCCGCCATTGTTTATTCCATATTTAATAGAAATCAGACTTTGCTTTTGATTTTTTATTCAACATAATATTGTAAATAAGAAAACAAATGAAAATGGCATGGACAAAAATGATGGGACCACCTAATATTTTGTTGCACAACCTTTAGAGGCAATCACTGCAAGCAAACGTTTTCTGTAGCTCTCAATGAGACTTCTGCACCTGTTAACAGGTAGTTTGGCCCACTCTTCCTGAGCAAACTGCACCAGCTGTCTCAGGTTTGATGGGTGCCTTCTCCAGACTGCAAGTTTCAGCTCTTTCCATAGATGTTCGATAGGATTCAGATCAGGACTCATAGAAGGCCACTTCAGAATAGTCAAATGTTTTGTTCTTATCCATTCTTGGGTGCTTTTAGCTGTGTGTTTTGGGTCATTATCCTGTTGGAGGACCTGCGACTGAGACAGAGCTTTCTGACACTGGGCAGTACGTTTCGCCCCAGAATGCCTTGATAGTCTTGAGATTTCATTGTGCCCTGCACAGATTCAAGGCACCCTGTGCCAGGCGCAGCAAAGCAGCCCCAAAACATAACCGAGCCTCCTCCATGTTTCACTGTAGGTATGGTGTTCTTTTCTTTGAAAGCTTCATTTTTTCATCTGTGAAAATAGAGCTGATGTGACTTGCCAAAAAGCTCCAGTTTTGACTCATCTGTCCAAAGGACATTCTCCCAGAAGGATTGTGGCTTGTCAGTATGCATTTTAGCAAATTCCAGTATGGCTTTTCTATGTTTTTCTTTCAAAAGTGGAGTCCTCCTGGGTCTTCTTCCATGGAGCCCACTTTCGCTCAAAAAGCGACTGATGGTGCGATCAGAAACTGACGTACCTTCACCTTGGAGTTCAGCTTGTATCCCTTTGGCAGTTATCCTTGGTTCTTTTTCTACCATTCGCACTATCCTTCTGTTCACTCTGGGGTCGATTTTCCTCTTGCGGATGCGCCCAGGGAGGTTGGCTACAGTTCCATGGATCTTAAACTTCTTAATAATATTTGCAACTGTTGTCACAGGAACATCAAGCTGCTTGGAGATGGTCTTGTAGCCTTTACCTTTACCATGCTCGTCTATTATTTTCTTTCTGATCTCCTCAGACAACTCTCTCCTTTGCTTTCTCTGGTCCATGTTCAGTGTGGTGCACACAATGGTACCAAACAGCACAGTGACTACTTTTCTCCATTTAAATAGGCTGAATGACTGATTACAAGATTGGAGACGTGTGATACTAATGAAAGAAACTAATTAGTTTGAAATATCTCTATAATTCAATTATTTATTATCTTTTCTAAGGGGTACCAACAAATGTGTCCAGGCCATTTTAGAATATCTTTATAGAATAAGCAATAATTCATCTCTTTTCACAGCTTCTTTGCTTTATTCTATGACATACCAAAGGCATGCAAGTATACATGATAAAATAGCTTTTAATTTCATCACTTTTCAGGAGGAATGAAGCATTATTTCAATGAGCTGTAAGGGTACCAACAAATTTGAGCATGTCTGTATATATATATATATATATATATATATATATATATATATATATATATATATATATATATAATAGAGTAACTACTCCACTTAGAATTTAAAGAAGACATTATTATGTTCAATAGTTTAACTCTCTGTCTGTCTAATACTTTAAACAATCTCCCAAAACTAGTCTGAGCAACATCGCTCCCACTTGACTCCATCTGGCATACATGCACCATATCTGTTTATTTCAATTTTAAATGGCTCAGTGCAGCAGTAAAATGTTTATGTGCCAAATGCTTGAGACTGAGAAGCTACTTTAGATAATGCATTTCAGGAAAAAAGGACTGAAAGAATAATTGTGGATATGTCTGTTGTGTTTCACCCATAAAGCTTTTAGATGATATGAAATGGTCAAGTTAATGGAGATGAAAAATATGAAGTACAATACAACAATCAAGAATGCCAACAAAAACACCCAATTAAGGTGATTACAGGACGAATATGGTGCAGCGTCTAAGGGTTTAATGGTGCATTTAAGCTTACAGTGCTCAGCTGGACGTATTTTAGTGGTTATCTATTAAATAGGCTACTGCTGGCGTTATTTTTTCATTATGCATTTATTTATCTAAACACTTTTTTGTTTGTTTTTGGTCCCTGGGTTTACTGCTTACAAAGTCTGTGGTTATGCTTTCGAGAAGATAACTCACCTTTTAAATCAATTCGGATACATAAATGCTTTTACTAAATGCTATTTTTGTTTTAAGAAAAAAAGCTTTCCAACACATTGTAGTCCCACCTGATGTTCTGTTTAGTTGCTCTATTTTCCCCCGAGGACTATTAAGGACAGGACATTTCATCTCTGCAAATTTCAATTAGACTTTTGCCAATGGTAAATAATGCATATTAATGATTCACAATTCTGAAAGAAGGCATGCATTTAATTATGTATACTATACAGTAGCATATATCAGACATAATAATCAAATTGCAAAGGCTACACAATTAAAATAATATAAAATGGATAAAACAAAGTTACATCAAATAGTTATTTGGACAAATTAAGTATAAATATGTTTTTATAGCAAATGGACTTTAAATGTAATAAAATACTACACCCAGAGAAGTTTGGCTAGGTAATGGAAAGATAGGTGATTATGATTTTTTTATGACAGCAAAAAAAAAGTCTGCATGTCCACATGCCCGCAAAATACTGTAGTGATCCTGGGGGGGAGGGGAGAGAATCAGGATAGTGTAGAGGGTGTGTGTGTGCAAGGGCTTGCATATTGTGTGTATGTGTGCAGGGGTTGCATGTTGTGTGTGTGTGTGCAGGGGTTGCTTGTTGTGTGTGTGTGTGTGTGTGTGTGTGTGTGCAGGGGTTGCATGTTGTGTGTATGTGTGCAGGGGTTACGTGTTGTGTGTGGATGTATGTGGAGGGGAAGACGAGGGCATATAAGGGGATGCAGGGAAAAGACCAGGAGAATTGTAGAAAGCTAGAGTGACAGATAGGGGCGTGTGTGGTGAGAGAGAAAGATAGAGTGATAAAAGGACCAAAGGAAACAGATACTAATTGTAATCATTTATTTTTATTTGACTCCCAGTTCCCTTCCCTCACTTTATGATTTTATTTTTTAAATAAATAAATGGCTTGAGCCTTCATTACTCACGGTATCAGTCTCATTTCTGTCCCAGTAGAACCCAGAAATACGCTACAATACACTTGGGTTTCGCTGCACATTAATGTTTATATCTATCTATCCATGTCCACTGTGTCAAAAGAAGAACACCATATGAATATCACTAAACATAGGCTAGATTTCAAACACAGTACTGTAATCGGCTGCAATACCACGAATGTAGTGCAATGGCATAATACATGAACACACGTAACTTTAAACGAATTCAGATTGATGTGTTTAGATTTGTCTTCTCCATTAAAAGAAAGTTAGAGAATAAATCCCTCTGTTGTGTCTGAAATCCTCGACTGGTGGATCCTAAGGTTCGGTACGGGAACGCTAGATAACAGGCATTAGGACCCGGCAGGGCTCCTCCTTTTTCTTTGTAGTTTTGTTTCTCTGTCTCAGACTGCAGTGAATTTGGAGCAGAATGTCAGCATGTGAAAAAATAACAAAAACAAGGGATATATGATGGAAGATCAGGGAAGTTTCGTTGACATGCTCTAGGATGAGCGCAAACTACCGCCAGTTCAAGTGATTTGTAGGTATTGGGAATTGATTCAAGCTCGCCCTTGTTTCCCCTGCGCGTTCACGGGGTTTTTACCAAACCACCCTGAGCAGCATCTTACTGCTGCAGAGTGCTAGGCTTAACTTTCACAATTTCTTCATCTTTATCAAGATCAGTCCAAGGAAAGTCATTCTTCCAGGTAAGAATTTTCAGTGACTAAACATGTATTGTTGTTGTTTTGTTTTGTTTTTTTGCTAAAGAAGCACATTACAGCAAATTATAGTCATTTACAGTATGCATCTATGGGACTCTTGTGGTTTACTATCGCAATTAAATGAGAATTTCACAAGAAATACATTGAAGTGTATATGTGCAGTAATATAAACGTTCTTGAAGTGTAGTTGCGCATCATTATGTTGTTTAAATATGTACTCTTACAAGCTAATATAAAGTTACCTCATATATATATATATATATATATATATATATATATATATATATATATATATATATATATATATATAGCTTCATTCAAAGACTGTCACAAGGAAAGCGAAGAAATTAGTCACATGTATACGTGATCTGGTTTATAAGCCTTCTTAATATATTACATAACAATCAAAGTAAATGTCAATCTTGTAGCTTGTTTAGTAAGAACACTGAAGTCCAGTCTATGTTAAGAAGAAAGGTAGTTTCAGGTAGTTGATGCCGATCTCCCTTTAACGCAAAAGTTAGCTTTAGTCTGTTTACTAGATGGACTTGTGGATTGTTTACATATTTTTTTTCCTATTATGTAGGTATAGATATCAGCCATGAAGAGGAAACTATGTGCGTTTGAATATGTATGTATTTGTCTTTGGTTGGGGATATTTTGGCAAGCAAGGTAAGAGCAGCGTTTAATTTATTTTGTATTTTGAAATACTTGTTTTCAGATGTCTTAAAAGACGGGGGGGGGGGGGGGGGATAGCACTGTAACTTTGAAATAAGTGCAGTGCTATCCATGTAAACACTGAACATGGAGATTAGTGTATTCATAGGAGAGTGATATACAGTGTTGCTAAAAACGATGTTCATACTGAAGTCCTCTAGGTGGAGATAGTGGTATAGCACTTCGTAGCATCAACAGTAGACTCCAGGTTGCTTAAACATCACTGTATTTATAATCAAGTAATGCACAACCGTATATACCGGGGTTTCCTTATGCGTTCTTGAAAAAGACAGTGATTGCCTACGGTAGCCAAAAATTAAATCTACTGGTACATTCTTATCTTACAACTCACTTTATAGACTATCGTTTTTGAATATAACGTAATAAGGTTAATAATAATAATAATGTGTAAATAAATAAATAAATAAATGAATAAATAAATAGCACAAGACATTGCCATAAAGTGGAAATCCCATAAAGAAAACGGAATTTCCCCACGTGACTTTTGAAATCTCCCCTCAGGCAAATGTGACTTGCCTCTTTTTAAATCAGTGACCAAGCCTTCCTTTAAATTCTGCTGTTTAAAATTGAACTGAATAAAACAACAACTTTATAATCATGTTTTTATAGACTTGTTTAAATAGTGCTTGGGGCTAAATAAGTCAACTCTATTGTAAATAAATCTTATAAAAATAATTAAAGGCTTTGTTATCTATTTTCTACCATTTAGGTCAAGAATAGGGATGCTTTTGAATAACGATAATGGTAATACATTTACAGAGTCAGCTTTCTCTGTGTCAGTGACTCATTGAAAAAATGGCATGTAGAACCTCTCTTCACAAGCTTACCTCTGCCTGCCTTGATAGACAAGCTGGGTATTTATGTTGATGGCTTTTCTGCTAAATAGGACTATAATCAAATATCATAAACTGAAACACTGGAAAACGTGGACCTCTTATGTATATTATATGCAATAGAATGTTATAATGCATTATGTTTTACAGTGCATATTTAACAACAGTGCAAATAAACACACACTGTGCATGTATCCCTAATCTAGCAATGTGGTTATCTTTACAAACTATTTATATTGATTTACCATGATTAAAACAGAACACAGGTTCCTGTATTTCTTTTGTATTTTATAAGGTATGAGATTGAAGGGAGTGCTTGTGTTGTGTATGGATTTGTTTGCAATAACTGATTCCTAAAAGAATATAAATTTAAATGTGTGCAATTTCCATTTAGATCAGCAGTGGCCAACTCCCAGGAAGAGGAAGCCAAAAATAACATCACCATCTTTACAAGAATTCTTGACAGGCTTCTGGACGGCTATGATAATCGACTTAGACCTGGATTAGGAGGTAAAGAAAAAAAAATTGAATTTTCTCATTATTCAAAGACAGTGGATACTGTTGACATGGCATGATTTAATTAGAAAATGTATTTGGAAAATGAACACTAAAATATTTAATTAAATAAGCCTTCAATTCCTTTACTGATATACATCAGGATTAAATGTGGATGTGTGAATAAAATAACAGGACAGTTTAATGGTTCGAATATATTATTTAAAATTAATTTGTAACCTTTGTTTATTTACACACTTTTAGACATACAATACCAGTCTTTTATGAGTCTATAAATGCCAGTGTTCCTTTTTAAGCATCATGCCTAAAGTAAGTATGCAATGAGTAAATGCCACACTGCAAAAGCAAACTGCATATTGTATTCATAGTCAGTATTTGTCTATTGTTTATGATTGTATTCCATATTCCTATTTATACAGCACATTGCCACGTTCATTATTATCCCTGTGTTTCTCCATGACAGAAACTACAGCCAATGGCCTGTCCATATAAGATGGTTTTCATACATGAATTACTTTAAACATTACTGTGGTTATATAATTACCACACATTATAATTGCCATCTGTTATTCCTACTCAACACACAACATTCCATATATTTGTGTATATTTAAGGAATGTAGCACTGTTAATAGGCACTAGGGCTGTCAGTTAAGCCTCCAAATAGCTATCAATTGATTGGGCACACAAAATATAATCATTTGAAAAAATATCGATGATTGTGCCGCCCACAGAAAGCTTCGCTCCCCCCTGCCTGTCACCGACGTGATTATTTTAATATCATTGGTGTTCAGTAAAAGCTTGTGCACAACAATGGAATGCGAGGGGTAATTAACTGTAATATCGCTCTGAGCGTGGTACTGTAGGAGTACCGGTGTCATGGCAAATTATATATATAATATAGATAGATAGTAATTAAACCATATTTTATGTTTCATTTTTTTTTTTTTTTTTTTTTTACTGTAAAGGTTATGTATTTAATCACACGCAAAGCATCCAGAGATGATAAATAAAAAAAGCAAGAAAAGTATGAACATTATGATTACATACCAATAAAAAATGCAGAAATATTTGTTTTTACTCTGTTCACTCTGAATTGTGAAACAAAATTGCCATCGCTACAGGGGCAAAATTTGCAATGACACTGGCATAAAAATGTTTTATCAGCGGTGGGCAGCACTGATTGTACTTACATTGATTAGATGTGGTCATCAATCAGTAAACCCAGACGGAGCATGCAGCCCGGTTTGGAAAAATGCATTGTAAAAAAACCCCAGAAAACAACAAAAAACACAATATTATTCCTAGGTTTAACAGTTAATTTTTAAACTCTAAAGAAGCGCAAACTGCAGTATGTACAGTCAGTTTTCTTCAATGGACACAATTTATTTACATGTTGTTTGCCAGAAATACAAGCTTGTCGACCTTCTCAGGATCCAATGCGGCATGCTTTTTGTTTACATTGAATACACAGAGGGCGCGTACTTAGAAAGCTGATTCACTGGTCGCCAGGATACGACCAGCCAATCAGATGCTAGCTAACACTTAAGCAGGAAAAGAAGAGCACGCCCACTGCTTGTCTGGCAGAAATACTGTAACTAGCAAGGCAGGGGTGTCCGGTGTAGTTTCGTTGATAAACTTTAATGATGCTAGTAACTATGTGCATTACAAAAATGTAATTATTGAATCGATTATCCAGTATTTATCTCGATGTATATAATGAGGAATGAAATTGATTGAAAAATCGATTTTCAGTTTAATGTAACAACCCTGATGGGCACATGGTCATTTTTACTTCGGCTGTATTGAAAACGTGTGCTTCGTATGGATAAGTGTATCCTGCAATGGCCCTTTCATTATATAAAATGTAGTATTTTGAAATTGCAAGTCCATGCCTCATTCAAGAGCTGACTGTTACTTTCTTTCCCAGTTTTTACCTAAATATTGATGGTCACTTGATGGACAAGCAAAAAAACAGCATGCCAGAATTCCCTTAAAACAGGGAGCTGTGCCTCTGTGTCTTGTGTATGTTTCAGCACAGATTGATATGTCTAGGTGTCAGCCTTGAGTGGGCAACACCTTGTCACTGCAGTCTAGCTAACTGGTAATTACTGTAGACTGTTCTGGTGTTGTGCTTTAATAATCTGTCTGTAGATTTTCTGTATTATGGTTTCTATAAAACACCAGGAAAGACACTGTTTTATACATTAGGTCCTGGGCTGTAGGTATATTATGCATAAAAAATTATCTTTACAATTTCTGACTGTTGCATAAAAATAGCTAATGATATTATTTAACTGTCCTTTTGTAATTAATTTAAAGTCAGATTGTATTTTTCTTTTCAGAAAGCCAGTCATTGAAGCATTTAACAGCCCAATGTGTTTGTTTTGTGGTATTCATTTCAGTTTTTTCTAGCAAGTCATTGTTACATTTTTGTACCTCAGCGTGACGGGTCAAGTTTTTCTTTTCTTCAGTTTCGGGAGAGTTGCTTTTTTGAATTGATGCAGCTTTGTTTTGTAACCATTCATCAATTGTCATGGGCGTAAACAGTTCAAAAGTGATGTCTTCAGTATCTTCCATGACAGCAGGTATTTTGACAGGTGTTTTCTTTGATTTTGCATGGCGTAGTGATACATTGTTAGCACCGGTGCAGTGATTTGCCTTTGTTCTTAAGTAGTTCCTTATCGTGCTGGATATTGTAATGGCTTGGAACACTGATGGACCGATCAGCATGCAGAATTCTAACACTGCGTTTTATAAAAAAGAAAATTGTTCATTGTACTTAAGTGTTCCGTTTAGCTTATTGAAATGTATAAAGGAGGTTTACATTTTTGTATTTTTTTTGCCGTTGTGCATGCTCAGTCAATGGAAATCATACTGTCTTGTCCGTCAGCTCTTCGTTAATATTCATGGTTTGTAAATGTAATTTGAATACTAGTTTAACTTACTTACATTGGATGTATAAACTTTCTGCTTCATATGTAGCCTATGGTGGTGTAACTCCAGGGATGTCCAGGGATGCCTAGTGGTTTATTATTTTTAACTATGTTACTTCCAGGTCAGAGGTTATTTATTTGTATTTTTTTATTGTTATTAGTTGTGACTTTTTTTACATTGTGGTGCTTTGCAGATATTTTTAATTATCTGTCATGTTGTATGCCTGATTTATTTGCAGTTGTGCACAAGTAGATCTATACATGTATCAGGGTTATATTACTGTATGTATAAGCTACTATTCTCTCCCAGCAACTGATAACACAAATTGCTATACTTAATGGCAAGGGCAGCCGAGGGTTTTCTCCGAAATATGTTTGGAGAGTTGGATGACCCCTAAAATGTGTTTCAGGTGTTTGGACAGATCTCGGGGTGCACTGCAATATCCCCCTGAAAATGTCTGCTTGCTGCATTTCACAATATATCCGTTCAATGAAGGGTTGTATTGATGGCTGAGGGTAACTTTCAGGTCCTCTTTGACAAAGTAGCATCCAATCCCTTACACCTTGACATTCCAGATTCTGAAAATGGCAGAGAAGGAACCAATGTATTTTGTCCCCAAACCTCCATGATGCAAACAACCTTTATACCTTTATACAAGGAGCAGCAGTGTGGAGTATTGGTTAGGGCTCTGGACTCTTGACCGAAGGGTTGTGGGTTCAATCCCCAGTGGGGGACACTGCTGTTGTACCCTTGAGCAAGGTACCTTACCTAGATTGCTTCAGTTAAAACCCAACTGTATAAATGGGTAATTGTATGTAAAATAATGTGATATCTGTATAATGTGAAATAATGTATAATGTGATATCTTGTAACAATTGTAAGTCGCCCTGGATAAGGGCGTCTGCTAAGAAATAAATAAATAAAAATAAATAATACCTGACTGCAAATTGTCCACAGCAAGTGTGCTGGCCTTGGTGCTGAATCCTAAAAGAGCTACAAGTTTTGCAGTGATTAGTTAGAGGGAAGATATACAATATAGACACAAAATGCACTTTGAATCAGATTATTTTCGGATTGCTGCTTTGTATATACTGTATTTGTCTAGTTGGTAAAGTGGCTTAGGTCCTTCCTTTGAAGCTTTCTGGGGGCATTGTCTTGATGAGACAGGATTTCAATCAAAGCGTAATAGGAACACACATGTATTAAGGAATGTACATTTTAAAAATAACACCTTTTTTGTTTTTTCAGTTACTGTATTTTTGACCATTCAAATTCTTACCCAAATTGTTTCTAATTTTTGCAGACCATACTGGCTCTGATTTTTTAGTCAGAAATACTAGTGCATACCACTTACAGGAAACAACATGCAATTTGAGCCACCACGGTAGTCCCCCAGCATTTAGATGTGTTCAATACAGGCAGCATACAAATAAAAACATTACATTCTTAATTCCACACTTAATACACATTTGCAAAGATGTACTTTGTGCTTGTACAACTGGAATTATTACATCAATCATGCAGACTGCCCTGACTTCCCTCCAAAGAGTGAAAAAATAACTAATCTATCTGTGCTTAAACCATGTCTTTGTCTGTGTTAGCCCATTTTATATTGCCGTGTGGCCAATATGCTATTAAATGCCCAATTGCCAACCTACTTTCATTATGAGATAATGGGCCTGATTTACGAATGGGGCTAAACTTTATGGTGCACGGTAATTACAATTACTGTGCATGTTAATGATTTCCGTATTTACTATTGCAATTTTATTCATTATCGCATGAAATAGTGGGCATATTATGGCGCACATTGATTTTATTGTGCCACACTATGGTAATCAGAATGAATATGTGATTTGTATGGTAATGCATGATAATATACTGTATGTAAATGAGGTACCCTGCTCTGAATAATGAGATGAGCTTCATTCACACCGTATTTACTAAAGGGCAATAATTGTATTGTGCACATTAAAGTGAGCGATAATCCATTTCTTTGGACACCAGGCTTTAACCACAGATAGGCACACTATTTAAACCTATTTTGCTGGCCTGAAAACTGTTGATGTGCAGTTTGATTCTTTTTACTGATTTTATTCGTTTGATTCATTCAGTTTAGTGAATCAATTCATCAGATTTGTTTGTTTGATTCACTGATTCACTAATGTAAAATATTCTTGCTGAATTACTTGGTTATGAAAATTTGTTTGAACAGAAAAATCTGGCAGCAAGGGCCATTTAAGTTAAGACTGTTCACTTGGTGGGCCTCACCGTAAAAATATATATACATATATATACATCGTAATGTATGTGAAAATATAAATTGTATATAGGCCAATATACTACTTTACACAAAACTAAATAGAAACAGCTTTCCTAGAACACTGACAAAAAAACTAAATATCACAAATGTAATATAATGGAGGAAATAGAAGAGTATTTTACTTTCAATCGAAATCTCCAACAGTTAAAAAAAATATATATAATGCAAAATATAACGTTTTTAACAGCATCCAAAAAAAAAAAAAAAGATGATGACAAGCTGTGAAAATGTGAAATATACGGTGGCCCAAAAATGCAAGTCAGTGTCATCTTAAAAAGTGCAGGCGAATCTACAAAGATGCACGTCGAATTCACAGAGAAGGGTGGCGAATACAGAAAAACATTAGAGAAATAGAAATGGGCAGCATCTTAAAAGGGTGGTGAATACAGAAAAGCATGATGAAAATAAAAACGTATGACGGAAATGAAAATGGGCAGCGTTTCTGTCATATGTTTTTATTTCCGTCATGCTTTTTTGTATTCACCACACTTTTAAGATGCTGCCCATTTTTAGATAGCCTTGAACTTTTGGGCCACCGTAAAAATAGTAAACAGTACCACTTTGAAATGCACCTTTTTATGACTTCTGTCGGGACACTTGACTCGCACACTTGATAACAATGCTCATTACGTGTTCTAATTCTGCAACTTTTCCACATGATGCGGTTGATGCAGAATCCAGTGTAAGAAAATGGGTACTTCTGCATTTCTTTCTTTAATTTTTTCCAGCACTCTGCTACTAGCCAATCCACTCTTTTGCTCAGTCATGGTGCACCCTCTGTTGTAATCCCACCACTTAGTTTCTTCCAAGATAATTCTGCGCTTACCATGGCTTTCTGAAGTGAACAAAGTCCTTTCCTTTCGTTGAGACGCCATAGCTTCTTTAATTTCCAGGAAACTCAAAGCACGTTGCTTTGTGCAGCATATCATAGTGACGTTGTATGGTTTTATCTTTCATAACTGCAACTGTTGCACTGCAAATCAGACATGTTGCCTTGTCGGCAAAATTATTCAGTGAAAAAATAATCATCTGGCTAATGATTTTGGAATCTTCTGTGTTCTGCCTCCACCTTTCACTTCCATGACATCTCCAACTACTTTTATGCTACTGATTCAAAATTTGACACCAAGTAAAATAAATAGTTTAAACTAGCCTTCGCTTCGCTAACCTAATCAAAATTATGTGTGCTGTGTGTGTGAGGAAACGGATCCTGTGTGCTATTTGATTGGCTATTTTACTACCTCTGTGAGCTGTGATTGGCTTAATGGGAACGTCACTCTGTCACTACAATGCAGACTGCACATGTTGAATACGCATGTTATATTAAAGAGGCAGGTTGTTTTGAAGAACAATTCCCAAACAATACAGTACAATTCCATTTTTAAAACTAATGGGCAGACCATATGCATTAAAGGAGAAAGGAAAAAGGCTTTTTTTTTACATCAGACAATGAATACATGGTAAAAGTAAAAGGTAAGGAGTGCAGTTTCACTTTACGTTGCTGTGCTGAGTGCTGTGTCTGTTGATTGCTCATTTTAAGCCACCTCCACCTTCACAGTAAGCTACTGTCCAAAAGATACGCCAAGACTGCTGGGGCTTTTGATATCACGGTGGTCACGGGTAAGTCTCTGACATTATCGGGCACATTAAATTATCGCTCACAAGACATGTAGTGTGCACCTAATGGTATGTAAGCCAAATACTGTGCATGTAAATTAATGCATTCCCTGTTACTAAATGGGGAAGTAAATTTAGATTTATCATGCAGGTTAGGCTCACTACTTTACATGCACGCTAACTCCAAATATAGTGCCCTTTCGTAAATGAGACCCAATGTCTGTATTTTCTAGAGCTAATCCATTTAATTATGGCAGGGTTCTTAATGTTTCTTTATTTTCAAAGCATTTTCATAAATATATTCTGATTACTCTCTTATAGTACTTATGGTCAGTCTCATATTTTTTTCTTTTGCATTTTGTTGGATCTCCTTATCACCCGGTGTCATGCTTTTGTAATGCTTTAGTAATGCCTTCCCCACGTGTTCTGAAGTAAATTAGAGCTTTTGACAGTCAGTTTGTCATGGGTGAATTGGGTAGAGGTAGGAATTCCTTTGATATTTTTGATATCCAGTTTTAAGGCAGCAAGGTATCAAAACTATCCAAGATACCGTTCTGCGACATGACATATAAAGACTCACGTGGGAGAAATTTTTCATTTTCCATTTCTATTTCATTTCATAAAGTCATTAGCAATCCAAATTCTCAGATAGTTAACTATTTCCGAGATTATATTTTGATGGAAAACCTATCACCGTAACCATATTGATAAAAACTTAAAATCACTGCCGGGTTGGGGGGTGGAAATACATTTGCATGAATTGAATTTCGACATGCACTACAAGAAATAACATGAATGAAATCTATGCAAACATGCATTGTGAGAAAAAAAGAAAAACATGAGAAAGTGGTTCTGACATCATCCACTGGTGCATGTGGCTGTCTTTTGAGGGAATTCCATGATTAACATACTCCCTTGTAATGACCTACAGTATGCCTTCTAGTGAAATAGCAACCAGAAAGATCAAGCTCTATAGTATAATTATGGCAGAATGCCATTCTTCTACGTGAATAAATTATGAACATCACAGACTCTACTGCCAGCCCAATCTTTTATTTAGTGTTTGGTGAGCTGGGGTCTTATTGCATAAATGCAGTAGCTTTTCTCCATTCCCAAAAAAATAATAATACTTTGGCATTAAAACTAAACTGTTTTACTTTAGCACAGCTCTGTGACTCACAACCAACAAACAACCAACCCAAAAAAACAATTCCAAAATATAATGTAACTTTGCTGATAACTACAAATGAATGGCAATTGCAATTGCCATTAAATAATATTTGTATTGTGAAAATTAAGACAAACTTTTTTTTTTTTTTGTAAATACCTAGACATTTTGCTTATTAACCAGTTCCAAGGTAATGAATACATGCCTAGCAGGCATTCAGACATGGGGATTAACATCTGTTCAGCACTGGTGTGCATGGCAATCAACGAAAGAGTTTGTGTGAGAAACAAACATGTGTGATGAATACTAAACTACTATTGATTTCTGATGTGGGGTGTGATGTCAGAATGCTGCCCCTTGGGACATGACATAATCAATGGTAATGTTATAGAAACCATAGTACAGATGAGCGATTTAGTTGACAAAACAGGCTATTATTATTATTATTATTATTTATTTCTTAGCAGACGCCCTTATCCAGGGCGATTTACAATCGCAAGCAAATACAAATACATTCAAGTGTTACAATATAAGTCATACAATAAGAACAAGAAATACAATAATTCTCAAGTGTGACAAACCACAATTCAATAATACAGCAGATAATAGTGAAAGTTACATCAGGATATGATTAAATAGTGATAGTTACATCAGGATATGATTAAGTACAAAATACTACAGATTAAACACTTGGCAGATTACAATATTCTGAGGTACAGGATTAAATGCAGTAAAATAGGGGGCAGATAAGAGCAAAATAAAGCATATTTAAATGAAGGGTGATAGTGTCCCAGGATACAACAGAGGAGTTCTACAGGTGCTGTTTGAAGAGGTGAGTCTTAAGGAGGCGCCGGAATGTGGTCAGGGACTGGGCAGTCCTGACATCTGACATTTTCTATTGTCCCAAGCCAATAGAAAATGCCAAGCTGTAGTTATTTTCTAGTAGCTTGAATCTGCCGTTAAATTATTATTTTTATTATTATTATTTATTTCTTAGCAGACGCCCTTATCCAGGGCGACTTACAATGATTACAAGATATCACATTATTTTTACATACAATTACCCATTTATACAGTTGGGTTTTTACTGTAGCAATCTAGGTAAAGTACCTTGCTCAAGGGTACAGCAGCAGTGTCCCACCGGGGATTGAACCCACGACCCTCCGGTCAAGAGTCCAGAGCCCTAACCACTACTCCACACTGCTGCCAAATAATGCATCTGTATTTCACACTTACTAAGTACTGTAAACAGGATTTAAAGGCCCCACGATTATACAGTGCCACGTCAAGGGTGGTATGTTGGCTTAGCAGGTTATGAGTACGACTTGGACATTATTCCCTGAGGGCCCTAAGTTGAATTATCTATCTTAGTGTCATTTGAAACTGGTGACAGGGCCAATCCTCTAAGGGCGGTTAGGTGATTATTGTGCAGCGGCAATGGTCTGATGAATGGGGAGCCTGAAGATACTACATACTGTAGTCTTGTTAATCTGTCACATATTATAGTAAAGGTTTGCAGGTTCTAATTTGAGGGTCAGCATTAAGTCTAATTGCAAAATAACACTCCATCAGAGAAACTCTAGTTAAGATGCTGTTTAAAATGACAGCAAGAGTCTAATGTAAGTGTTATGGGCCTTTTTTATGATTCATGATTTATGATTCATGATTTATGATTCATGATTTCAAATACAGAAAACAATGTTTTACGTTTGAAAGATGACTTTGGAGTACGTTTGTATTACAAATTAATTATTGTATTGACATTGGATTCCAAACGGAGCCAAAATCACTCCTTCAAAATGAATGCCATGGAAAAATATGAAAAACAAATCCAAAGCAATCAGGGTCCATTTTTATTTTAACGCCCACTTTTCTTTAGATTGTTCACTTGTTAACATTTAAAAAAATGTTGTTTATGTTTTATTAATCATTAGCTAAATAAAAAAAAAAATAACTACTGTATTTAAATAACAGAAAAAAGGCCAGCTAAACTGTTCTGTAAACATTAGATCCTTACTTGGGGAATATCAACTCCATGTTGATCCTAAAGTGGCATGACATTTGACATAGCTAATGAGATCAGGTTTTATTTTTTATAATATTTTATTTTAAATAGTGTAATAATCCGTATTCCTTTGAATTTAAGAGTCACTTTTTAAACCAATTTCATTTTCTCAAAAATGACCTGCGTCTTAAATTTGAGTACTGTATATTGATGTGTGTATTAAAATCGCCAACAAGAGATGTGACTGCCCGAGTACAAAAACAGCAACGTGACTGACTGGCAGTTGAAGGGTTCCATAGTAGCTATCCTGCAGAGTGAATACACTCTCCTTCTCGATGTAAATGAAGCAAGCTTTCTCTCAGCGTCCGCCTGTGTAGCTATGGCTGTGGTGCAGTAGCCTCGAACTGGCGCTGCTGGGTTCTCAAAGTGGCGTAGGCTCCTTGGGCATATATATATATATACAGCTGCCCAACGTTTTGATATGTTGTACATATCTTTCTCAAGGAAGCATGTGTTTGAATCAAAACATTGGAGGTATTTAAGGTGTTTGACGACATGACAACTACTTGTTATGTTTATATTCAAATCCATGATTTATTCTTACATGATGTAATGGTATTCTATATATTGTGACGTCATTTTTACTTATATCTTTAAATCTGTATTAATTCTAATTAACATTATTTTATGTAAACTTATATTTATATTATCATGCAATGCTGGCTCTGAGGATCAGCCTTGATTTGGCCTCACCAGCCATCAGCATGCACAACTTTTGAATGGATTTTGTTTATTTATTTAAATGTTATATATTCATTGGAGTTAATTAGTTCATTCTTTTCTGTTGAGTCCCTCTGGCATAATCATGTTCAGTCTATTTATCCATTTACTTTCTTTTATTCTTCTATATGTTGCATTGTCTAATTTTAGCTGTTCTAATACTACAAACTTTACATCATTTATGTCATGTCCCTGACTGGTGAAGTGCTGTACTATTGGTTCATTCATTTTTTTATTTCTAATTAATGAAAGGTGGTTCTGAATTATTTTATATAAAGTTGTTCCAGTCTCTCCAACATATTTTATTTCATCACATTTTCACAAGCTATTTCATAAACAACAGTAGGTATTAGTTTTTAGTGGATCTGTGTTGTTCTTATGTTTAATTATATTTTTACTTTTGTCCATGTATTTGCACACTTTACATGTACTAGTGCAAGTATTTGTCGAACCTATTCTGTCAATTATTCTTTTATGTTTACTGTGAACTAAAATATCACCTAAATTAGCTTCTTTTTTGAATGCTACAACTGGGTCCTTATGAAATACTTTTTTCAATTTTTCTGAATTATGTAGAATCCGCAAGTGTTTCCAAACTATCTTAGAAATATTGGGAACAAGTTCAGAGGAAGTCATTACTAATGGGACTGTTTTGACCTTTTTATCTCTATTTGTTTATAATCTAGTAGATCATCTCTTTTTAGTTTATCCACTTTTCTTAACTCTGTCTCTATAATTCTTTGTATCCTCTTTTTAAGATTTGTTTTTAATACATTTCTTTGTTTTACATAGTCACACATTAACACATAGTTAACAAAGAAATTAAGAACACTTTTAGCATGCTAGTAATCCTTGTGTTCACAGTAATTCAATTAAAAATGTCCTTAAAAAAGGATAGAGGAGTTTTACAGGTTGCAGATGTTATTAAGTTTTGTGTTTGGTGTCTTATGGTTATTCGACAGGTCCTCTTGTGCAATTTTGGCAAGAGGATGCAAATACTGTGAAACCATACACACAATGCATTTACTTTTTATAAGTCACAAGAACGGCGATTGTGTCATGTGTTCCAAGATTTACTGGAATTTTGACAAATTCATGACTTTTGTGACTTGTCATACGCAAGCTATAATGTGAATTAATAGTGGCAATCTGATGAAGAAACAAAGCCAAGACAGAATTGCAATACAATTTACCTTTTAAACTTTTACGTTGTGTATGTTGAAGATTATTCATTACCTCTAAAAGCGAGACATGTCAGTTCCATAGTATGAGCTCAGAACAGTGCAATTCACCCTGTCATTCTTTCAGTAGGCCTAGATTCCAAAATGAGATCTGATAGCGTTGAATACAATCATTCAATGTAAGAATATATTAGAACTCCCTTTTCAAAACAACTATGGATTTCTTGGAACCAATGTGTTTGTTTTAATGGGGGGGGGGGGGGGTAAATGTAGGTCATTTTGTGAGAATTGAAAAAAGACAAATAACAGAAGTCTATATGTAAAAGACAGCTGGAAGCAGGCAGCCTTTGAAAAAATGATGGTCTGTCCTTAAGAAGATTAGAACACTCTAATGTGAACAGGAATACAAATGATTACAGCAATTTAATTATGAAATTGAGACATGTAATTCCACTAAATAGCCCAATAAAGTTACTAGAAATAAAAAACTGCAAAAGAAACATCATTTATTTATGCAGTGGGTATTTAATGCCTGAAATCCTTTAAAGATAGTATGCTATTGCCATGGAAACAGTAGTGCTTCAGACTAAACTGAGCATTGAAGGCCTTTTTAAGAAAGTGTAGGAGGTTTCGTGTTGCATCTCCCGAGGTGTTATTTCAACCAAGCAGATTGCTGAATTTATTATTTTTTTAAATATTTTTTGTTTCAGACAGAGTAACAGAAGTGAAGACTGACATCTATGTTACCAGTTTTGGACCCGTTTCTGATACAGATATGGTGAGTGCATACTTACAATTACAGTACATTAGACACCTACAGTACAGTAGAAACCCCAGCAAGATCTATTCCAGGGCACTACCAAACGGTCGATTATTCAGATACAACTAACCTAAAAAACACAACTGATGGAAAGCAAAATAGTAAAAATATAAAGCAATCTGTAACTTAAATATTTAAAATGTTTTAAATAAAAAGAAACACATTGTTTACTGGTTTCTTACTGCCACGAAACTCATAATTATCTTAACGTCGATTTTCAACATCAGTTCCAATGTTGACAATTTAGTTGCTTCCATTTGCAAATCTAACCAATTTTCAATGTCACTTTAGCATCGTTAAATCAATGTTGTTTCAATATATTTGGCCTGTTGGGATGTTTCCTTGTGTAAGCTGGGCTTTACAATGTTGATTTGGCTCAAATAGCTTTTCAGTAATGGCCCCGAGTTTGATTCAGAAGGAGGAAATTATGTCATCGTGCAAGGCATGCTGGGATAAATCAACAACAATTTCGACGTTGATAAACCCATGCCACACCCACATTGAATAGACATTGCATTCTTGTTGTTCACCATTGCGACGTATTGTCATGCTTTAAATTAAAAAAAAAAAATAAATAAAAAAAAAAAAAATAATTGTTTCACAATGTAGAAGTAAACAAATGTATAATATTTTCAGTTACACAGATTGCATACTGGTTCAGTTAATTAAAATGTAATATTAAATACTACAATATATCCGCTCAAATGTATTGGATAGCTGTGTCCAACTGTAAGGGAGTTAGATGGGCTAACTTCAGTTGCCACTCTCACTCTCAGAAGATGGGTTCAATTGGCTTGGGCACAAGTGGAATTAGATTAGTGCTCTCAACCTGACCTGGTTTTCAAGAGATTGGTAAGTGGCATTGATTATGGCATTTTCAAATTATACCAATTTTGTAATTAAATAATCGTGCTAATGTGATTTCCAAAATTATGTTACTTTACAAAATAATGTTAATATCTTAACGAGCAGTGCTTCTTGCAAGTATTTCTTTTCTTTACGTGGGAATTTAAATGCAAATCTGTGTTAATTGTCATAATTGATCAGTTCATTTGCACTTGGAAAAGGAGGACATTTTTTTGATTTGATCTTATTGCATTTTTATAGAGGGTATGAGCAGTATTTACTGTAAATAGGCTGTTAATTAAAAAGAGTGGGGGATCTGTACATTATGGTTACTGCCGCTAATGAGAAATAATGGTAACTAAATTATTTTTCATTGCAAGGTCTGTTTATGTCAAAATGTAAAAAACTAAAACATGTTAAAACATGATGTAGACCTATACTACTATTATTGATATTCTAGTGAGTTGTTTTTATTAATGTGTATCTGTAATAAAACAAAATGTGTGAAAAATAAAACTAAATTTGTGAAATTTGTGGATTTTGTGTAAAATAAAATGAAAAATTATAAAAAATAAAAATAATTTCACAGGGCTCTAACCCTTTGAGTAGTATGAACGTACCGGTATGTTCGCTGCTCTTTGGTCCCCAGGGAGTATGAACGTACCAGTACATTCTGCAACTTTAAACATGAATTACTGAGCCTACAAAACCCCTGATCACATAATATTGTAACACTAGGTTTCTGTAACACCTTTTATTGGTCTCTTGCGCCCTATGCAAGATATTGACTGAATAACATATAATTATCCCAATCACAAAAATGTCAACAGTGTTTGTAAACCGGTGAAAATCGCTCAGTGAGAAAGAAGTATTAGTAATGATACTGAATTCAGATTCCAATTTAAATTCAAATACATACAATTCTTCCACTGAATCGGATGTCAGCGAGTGTGTCAGTGAAGACATAGGCAAAGAATATTTACCATCAACATCAAGTGACAGCGAAGAGGCGACGCCAAGCTCTGTGCGTTGCTCCATGCTTCAAGGAGTATCATACGCTGAAGCATTAGACACTCTCACTCCCTCCGCCCCCACAACCTGTTTACCTGGATATGATTTATTCGTGTCTCTCTCTCTCTTGCACTTTTTTTTTGTTAGGACGTGTTTAGTCAAAACCTTTCCCTACGACTAAATAAAAAAAAAATGTATTTGTTTTATTTATTTATGGTAGAAATGATTTGTCTGTATTGCGTCAGTATTCATTACATACATACAATCATATAGCTTTCAGCTTGTTTGTACGCTGTAATCAAGCGTAATAATCAACCGGCAGTGCATTTTAGAACTCACTACTCAAAGGGCTGAGTATAGATTTATATGTAGGGCCTGCATCTGCAGCCACATAAAAATGAGGCGCAGCATACTGTCCAAAATTATTTTTCCTGTCAGTCCATCAAATGTATACCTGTCGTTTGTTTTTATTTAAAAAACCCAATATTTCTAATGGTATCTCCTTTGAGTTAAAAGGTGTTTTTGTATTTTAAAAAAATAGATTACAGGTTGAGAAATTTGTCAGTTGACTGCTTCAGAGGAGCCCTACTAATAGCTGTGAGGGGAAATTTCTAAACAATACCTATAAGAGCCTATAAGAAGGTGCTACGATGCCGTTTCAATGATGTTGTTGCTGTTCTGGTTGCCATGTTTGCTGTGTTCCTGTATTGAATCCTGTGAAGCTGACAGAGCTGACATAGTCGTGGACTGTGGTTTTTGTTCAGCCAGAGAGGATACAAAACAGTGCCTTTTTATTTAGCCATTCACCCCGTATAGTCCCACCCCTCAGCCAATGACACAGAGCGTCATCCGATTCATTCACAGCTGATTCCTGTCAATAAGACCTTTCCTGACAGCGTGGGAATACACGGGGTGTCCTAACCCCCTACATGCTCATGCATGCGCCTGACGGCCAGTCCAGATCCCTCCCCTCTCACAGCCTGTCAACAGATTTCTTCAGTAGGGATCTCCAGTAACATTGCAGGATACACAGAAAAGCTTACCTCCGTCGCTGTGTAAAACTCATTTTTAGACTATTTAGATCTATTTTCTTGTTCACAGTGTGTAGTATTTTAATTTCCTGCCTAGATTGCATATATACTGAAGTTACATGACATAATCACTGCACAGCACTATGTGTATGGCAAATAGTACATGCAGGCACACAGAAGAGCTGTACAGTTTAGTTAATGTGATTTTGTTTTGTATGAAATAATAATAATTATGAAATGTATTTTTATTTCTTAAGAATATTGAAAATATTGTTGTATTGGGCTAATTTCACGATTTCCGCACAGTCTGTGAAATTGCGATTTACACAGGGCGTTAGCTATTAGATATACAATAGCAGCAGAATTATATATATATATAGGAAAACAAAATAAATTTTTTTTTTTTCCAAACCTGAGGTTTACTTGTGCCATTTTGTAGCTGAACAAGCAAACAAAAACTGAAATGTAACTTTAAACACTTCAAACAAAACAAACGTGGAAATGGTGTTGTAAAATTAATCAACTCACCGTTTTGGTTCTCATTTATTACATTCCACATAACTGAAAGACGCAACAAAAAATATATAATATAAGTGCAAGGTATTTTTGTCATTTCTAGTGAATACCAACATCTGATTTTTGTATCCGAATACATGTCAAAAAATATTTGTTCGAATATTCGGGTATTTGTCCCAGCACTAATTATAACCAGGATGTGTCAACTGTCCTCTTGTTAGCTTGTATACTGTTATGTAATAGCCTAATTGCTTTTAGTATTGAAACAAATAAATGACTACAGGGCTCAAACTGGTGACCAACCAATCTCCAAGCATGCATTTTGTCACTATTTATTTTTATTTTTTTACTGGGACCGTGTGAATTAAAAACATTCATGATTAAAACATGCGATGCATCGCACCCAAGTTAGCTACAGCTCATTTACATTGGTAGTCCCACAAACTAACAACTACAAATACAATAATAACAATAAAACAAAAATTAAATTCAATTAAAAATACTAAAACAAAAATACAATTAAAAATAACAATAGAAAACAATAAAATACAATTAGAGCAAGTCAACAAATGGAGGGGGTCTAGACATGGTCACAAAGCTGGTCCTGTTTCAACCAGTTTTTCAGTTCTGATAAAAAGCTCTTGTAGTCTGATATGTTTTTCATGAAGTCTGGTAGCGTATTCCAGAACATGGCACCCTTGATTGAGAAAGCTGTTTGTGCAAACTTGGTTCGACGTCGAGACACTATACAATCTCCTCTAGTGGTTGATCGAGTGACTCTAACAGCTTTTACCGAGCAGGGCTGAACAAATTCCCTTAGGGGCGGAGGGGCCAGTTTATGTAGAGACTAGTATGCTAGTAACCTCAATCTGTATCATTACTATAGTTGAGTGCTCAATCAGGAGGGTTTACTGGAAATCTGGCATTTTTATTATTATTAGCATTTATTTTAATAGTCACATAAAAGGTAAGTGTGACTATATAAAAAATTGAAAACAGTAAGGATTCCTGAGTTAACTATTTTGAAGGCAGAGAGAGTAGTCAGATATGAAAAACATATTTCTCTACTCAATTATACAGTGCAAAAGAGCAGAGTAAAACAGACTGCAGTGTTAGTAGTTCAGCTGCTGCACAGCCTTGACTGGATGCAAAGATTGGACAGCATTGTCACATGAAGCCCTAAATGCTCATGGGCAAGTTGGTGAGATAAATATGGTCTGACATTAGCCAAGAGGTGAAAACCTGTGTGTGAAAGGGAAAGAATAACAATAAATGTAGGTAGCACAGAAGCATTAAGCAAATATAAATGTATTATTATTATTACAGTGAGGTATATTATTATATTATTTCCTGAATCAATGCAGGCTTGAGGGGCTACATGCAGATGCCAGAGTGATTGCCTTTTGTAATTTGGCATAACATACCAATAGCATACTCATGTGTTCACTGTGAAACAGCTAGTACCTGTGAGCAACAGTTTCAACACAAACCCACAACCAGTCTGCATTGCAGTTTGTTATCGGATTACTGAGATTTGTGTACCCTTTTAATGCTAAAATCACATTAGAGGGGAACGTAAATATAAAGCTAATTGTAAACTGGAATCAGAAATAATATGTAGGATTTCTCTTCTTCAAAAAAATACTGATGTTTGATTTTAATTGGCAGGAATACACAATAGATGTTTTCTTCCGACAAAGCTGGAAAGACGAGAGATTAAAATTTAAAGGACCAATGAACATCCTCCGGTTAAACAATCTGATGGCCAGCAAAATCTGGACTCCTGACACATTCTTTCATAATGGGAAGAAATCTGTGGCACACAACATGACAATGCCAAATAAACTGCTAAGAATCCAAGATGATGGGACATTGCTGTATACAATGAGGTAAAGGTTCAAACACTCCATTCCATATCCAACTACTTGTGGTATGTCTGTATATTTATCAGAAACTTTTTATGATTTTTTCCCAGATACAAATTACACCTAAACTATGTGCAGGCTAAAGTCATAAAAGTGATTCATTTTTCACTCATACATAGACAGCTTGACATCTCTGGAAAATACTTGCTAGATTAGATATACGTATGCATAATGTATTTGTATTGTTCAGACTCATGCTACAGTACATTCTCCCACCAGTTCGCATTCATCAAATCTTCTATTCATGCTGAAAAAAGAAATAACATTAAATTAACGGGTTAAGCTGATCAAACTTAAAAATGCAAATAAATAAATAAATGATCTCACTTATTTATCATTCTTATAAGACTGGGAATTTTGGGGCAAAGTGATGAAGTGCAGGCTCACTGCATTTCTAAGCACCTGTTCTTTATCCATGGATCAAACAGATTGTTTTAAAACGGAGACACTACATCAATAGCATTATCATTAATTTCAAGAGCGTGACGTGGCCCTTCTGACTGACTGAGTGCAGTGACAGGGCCATTATAGTGACAAACAAATCCCCCCTGAACAAATAACCACATTGATCTAGAAAAGTCATTTGACAGAAAAGAGAACTCTGATCTCTGATGGGCATGAAAAAATGATCTAATTTATCAGTGAATTTAATACAGATGTTCTTAATTTAAAATGTTACTATATTTCATATTTTGAATGTATTAAATAGTTTAACTTTACTCTAAACAAAATGAAAATGAAGGCCGCTATTTAAAATGATATGTGTCAATAATATCACGACTGTAGTACCTTACACAATAACTAAACTGTTAATTAATTGAATATTTTGTACCCTTTGAATTTACATATTATCTAATTTTGTATATGTTGTCCCATAATATGTTTTCATTATGATTTATTGCTATAAAAATGAATGGCTATTCGGCAGGTTTTATAATGTTATCAGCATATTTTATCTTGACACTACGGGTGTGCACTGGTAACACACTTTCTGTTCAGGGGGGAGGAATAATCTGTGCATCGTTACAGAACTCGGAGACAGCTCCAAAGGAAGAATACACTCGTGATTTTATGAAACATGCCACATGTCAATGATTGCAGAAACAGTAGTAAATAATGAATATGAATACATACCATGGGATAATATCAAATACACAATTTAATGAAAATGTTGAGGGTATATTAAAGTACCCTTATCTGCTCTCTACACTAATTCTTAATACCTGGCCTTAATTAGTTTCCTAATGTTTAGTTAGTATAGTTTTCTAATATGTTAGATTACACCCGTAGTTATTTTACAAATTCTAAATATACACGTAGGATCCTAAAGGTTTTGATTGCATGTTTATTGATTTTTTAAATAAATAAACCAGAGTGTAGTGTGCTCAAAACAATACACGCCTCCTCCATTTCAGCATTTTACGTTTTACTGGATCATTTTAGTTTGTAAGTTAAAAAATGGCATCTGAGGGTGGATGTAATTTTAAAGGTAATATCATTTTTTCGTAGACTGACTGTTCAGGCCGAATGCCCAATGCATCTTGAAGATTTTCCAATGGATGCCCATGCTTGCCCTTTGAAGTTTGGCAGCTGTAAGTATAAATTAAGAGCAAGAGATTTATTTATTTATTTATTTATTTATTTATTTATTTATTTTTATTGCCAGGGTATCAGTCAACATCAGTAAATACAGTACTACCTTATTATGGCATTTTCATCAAGTTGAACAGGCAAACAACAACTACACTATGTCATAAATGGTTAGAGATTATGTGGTAAAAAAAAGGACAACTCAAAAGATAAATTTTTATTTATTAATGACACTAGATTTTTATTTGAACCTGTCAGCATGTATTTTTTATTTCAACCAAAAACATGCAGCTTTGTGTTAGTATTCAAACTGGAGTGCAGTCTTTTTTCAAAACAGCATGTGGAATAGCTTTCACAGCTCATAAAAATACTGCTGTTAATGAAACTTGGCCTTATAGCACTTCACACTAGTTGAAATAAACTACCTGACAAATAGGTTGTAGGGAAATTCAAACACATTGTTGCTGTGTTATGTCTTGTAAAATGTAGCCTTGGAGCTGGTAAAAAATAATGTGCATATGTAATATGATGAGTGTGGTTGGCTGGAGTGTTCTATTTGTGCTAAATCTGTATTTTATAGTTCATTTAACTGTGAGCATAAATGTTTTATGTTGGGGCAATATTTATTAATAAATTGTGAAATTGGACTGTTTTACTAATGCTCTAACATATGTTCTGACACCATCATTCTGGTTGGCAATATTGTTTTTGGTAGATCTGTTAAAAGCCACTAATGAGTGTGGTACTGTAGCGATTTCGAACCAGGTTGGAAATCCTATTACAAAGGGTGTGAAAATACATTTTGTAGGAAGAAAAACAACAAACAAACAAACGGTGATGTGCAGTTTTTATTTGTAATATAGTTCTGGACGAAAACATGATTCTTTCCTGCTTCTTCCTCGTTTGTCCCTGGGGCACTGTTGAGGCTGCTGAGGTATACTTGGATACTTCTCTCTTCACTCATTTTTTGCTAGCCTTGTATACATCTTATATGCCATGGCTCAATTGATTATCATTGTCTTACCATAAAGATCACTCTGCCTCTTGAGGAAAGCTTATTTGCCTTTGAAATTTGTCTATATAATCTTGTTTCACATGTTGTGTAAAAACTATCTACATGTTCAGTATGTGATAATAATTTACGACAGGCAGGTTGATACACTGACATAACAAATTATTACCAATAGTGTGTTATTAAGTAGGGGTGGACACCAATATCGATATTATCAATTACTTCAAGATTGGCTAGAAAATGAACAACGAAGTCTGGGTGTAGTGAAGTATAGAAATATTTTGGTTTTGAGGTGGCTGATGATGGAATAGTAAAACAATATAACAAGACCTTGTTTTTCTCCAAGGATATTGTAAAGCAAAGCACCACTAAGTCAAAGTAAGTTATTGCATTTCATATGTAAGTATGTGTTAGATACGTATATACAGACGTGCTCAAATTTGTTGGTACCCCTCCACAAAAAACGAAGAATGCACAGTTTTCTCTGAAATAACTTGAAACTGACAAAAGTAATTGGCATCCACCATTGTTTATTCCATATTTAATAGAAATCAGACTTTGCTTTTGATTTTTTATTCAACATAATATTGTAAATAAGAAAACAAATGAAAATGGCATGGACAAAAATGATGGGACCGCTAACCTAATATTTTGTTGCACAACCTTTAGAGGCAATCACTGCAATCAAACATTTTCTGTAGCTCTCAATGAGACTTCTGCACCTGTTAACAGGTAGTTTGGCCCACTCTTCCTGAGCAAACTGCTCCAGCTGTCTGAGGTTTGATGGGTGCCTTCTCCAGACTGCAAGTTTCAGCTCTTTCCATAGATGTTCGATAGGATTCAGATCAGGACTCATAGAAGGCCACTTCAGAATAGTCAAATGTTTTGTTCTTATCCATTCTTGGGTGCTTTTAGCTGTGTGTTTTGGGTCATTATCCTGTTGGAGGACCCATGACCTGCGACTGAGACAGAGCTTTCTGACACTGGGCAGTACGTTTCGCTCCAGAATGCCTTGATAGTCTTAAGATTTCATTGTGCCCTGCACAGATTCAAGGCACCCTGTGCCAGGCGCAGCAAAGCAGCCCCAAAACATAACCGAGCCTCCTCCATGTTTCACTGTAGGTATGGTGTTCTTTTCTTTGAAAGCTTCATTTTTTTGTCTGTGAACATAGAGCTGATGTGACTTGCCAAAAAGCTCCAGCTTTGACTCATCTGTCCAAAGGACATCCTCCCAGAAGGATTGTGGCTTGTCAATATGAATTTTAGCAAATTCCAGTCTGGCTTTTTTATGTTTTTCTGTCAAAAGTGGAGTCCTCCTGGGTCTTCTTCCATGGAGCCCACTTTCGCTCAAAAAGCGACGGATGGTGCGATCAGGAACTGACGTACTTTCACCTTGGAGTTCAGCTTGTATCTCTTTGGCAGTTATCCTTGGTTCTTTTTCTACCATTCGCACTATCCTTCTGTTCAATCTGGGGTCGATTTTCCTCTTGCGGCCGCGCCCAGGGAGGTTGGCTACAGTTCCATGGACCTTAAACTTCTTAATAATATTTGCAACTGTTATCACAGGAACACAGCTGCTTGGAGATGGTCTCGTAGCCTTTACCTTTACCATGCTTGTGTAATATTTTCTTTCTGATCTCCTCAGACAACTCTCTCCTTTGCTTTTTCTGGTCCATGTTAAGTGTGGTGCACACAATGATACCAAACAGCACAGTGACTATTTTTCTCCATTTAAATAGGCTGAATGACTGATTACAAGATTGGAGACATGTGTGATACTAATTAAAGAAACTAATTAGTTTGAAATATCACTATAATCAAATTATTTATTATCATTTCTAAGGGGTACCAACAAATGTGTCCAGGCCATTTTAGAATGTCTTTGTAGAATAAGGAATAATTCATCTCTTTTCACAGCTTCTTTGCTTTATTCTATGACATACCAAAGGCATGCAAGTATACATGATAAAATAGCTTTTAATTTCATCACTTTTCAGGAGGAATGAAGCATTATTTCAATGAGCTGTAAGGGTACCAACAAATCTGAGCACGTCTGTATGTTTGATATTGCAATTGTGTTACTACATTTTTCTGTGTTTTTGGAAGATTTAGATATTATCGATATAGATATTGGAATACATGCACAACATCAATGAAGCTCTGTGTTTCTAAAACATCTATACATCTCTTTGTAACGTTTACCTCCTGATTTGGTTATGTGAAACATGTTCTGTGGGCCTTTAGGTTTGTTAAGAGACAGAAGAAAGCATACAATTGAAGATAACTGTGCAGAGCTATTGTTTGGTTGCTTTCAGTACTGTGTAATAAACTGACCTAGTTGTCTTATGGAAAGATGGTACTGAATTGTACAGGAATACAATAGATGGGATTTATGACTGAGACAAATTGGCAGAATATCATGAGGTTTTCGTCCAGTAGTAGAGTGATAATAGCTTTTGCTGCTGACACATTTCTGACTCATTTCTGTGGCTATAATCAGCTTATTAACCTGTTACCCTTAGAAACTGGGGCAACAAGGGTCCCCCCATTAGAAATAACAGCCAATAAAACTTGCAAAAGTATGTGTATGCAAATTTTAGCATCGTTATGCATGGTATAGATTTCATTACTGTATATTTGAAATGAAGAGTCATATTGTTACTCCTGCCAAGCTGCAATAATGCATATCATTGGAATTAGTTAGTCATGTTTGGAAAAATACATAAATAAACAATACAGATATTTGGGAAGTCATCATGGTTTGGTATTATTCTCTACTGGAAGATGGGCTCAAATTCAATTTTTTTTCTTTTTCACATTGGTAAAAAAAGAGGTAATATCTGTCCAAAAACATCAAGATACAATAAAAAGGATTAGCCACAGTTGTGATATCTTCAAAAGTTATAGAATATAGGGGTAACTTACCCTTGATTCAGTCTTTTGGTCAGATATAATGTACAATGCATGTACTGATTATAAAACAGTATTCCAGTATATGCCCTTAATGAAATGTGAACTGGCAGTATCAATGTACCTGCTTAATATCCCTATAAAAATTGCATCTTTTATGGTACAGCATTGCAATAATAAAGTACATGAATCAAAGAGGTTAATGTATGATAGATTTAATTAGGAGAGCAGAACAAACCTTTCATAAAGCACCACTGTTAAATGGATTAAAATAGTATTTGTGAATAGGCAAACAAGGAATCATCACATTGAATCCTTGTTTTTTCTCTTGTGCATGCTGAATAGAAACATCAGCCTAGCCTGTGTTTGCTTCACCACCATAAGGTGTGTAGGATTCACTGCACTGAGAAGGTAGCACTGCCTGGCACAGCTTGATCTATTAATGCAAGCAAGCTATCAATCACAGCACAGAGGAACAGAGTGAGCTCTAACAGGGATCGACATACTCATGATTAAGGAACGACAGAACATATAGAACAATACAAGAGAAACACAGGGGCTTAAGAGAGCTGGGAGTATGAGATTCATGGGAAGCCTACCAAAGTGACATTGGAGGATTCAACTGGAATGGAAGAGAGTTTGATCTGTTGAAATTATCACATGATAAACTGATGCATAAAAAAGTTTCCAGCTCTACTTTCATCAGAAATCGGCTGTTTTAAATTACTTTTGGCGCCCAGATTGATACATTCTTTTTCTACATTTTTGTTGTGATCGTACCGGCTTCATACTATAGTTTTCTAGATTTTGGAACTGGAACACCAAACGTGGAATGCCTGGAGAGTGTAGGCCAGTGCCAGTCTGGCTCAAGTAACATTTTACTATTGGTCAAAATGCATCAGATTCCAGGAACAATTTGAAGATTCCATCTTACTGAAACAAAAATACACTTCCTGATTTTCTGTAATCTTGTTATTATTATTATTATTTATTTCTTATCAGACACCCTTATCCAGGGTGACTTACAATTGTTACAAGATATCACATTATTTTTACATACAATTACCCATTTATACAGTTGGGTTTTTACTGGAGTAATCTAGGTAACTGCTCACGGGTAAAGCAGCAGTGTCCCCCCACCGGGGATTGAACCCATAACCCTCCGGTCAAGAGTCCAGAGCCCTAACCACTATTCCACACTGCTACCACTGTTGCAGGGCCAATGATACTCGGATTGTCAAAAAATTCTCATGCATTTCATGACAGACACTCCTGAGTAATCTGAAAACATTTTAATCTGTTTATACATTTATTTATGAATACATATGACAAATACATTATATAGATATACACGCCTCCAGACTGTCGCTGATAAAACCACTGTCATCTCAGTGTGAAGCCGAATTCTGTAGCTCAAGCAAGACAATCTTTGCTTGTGGTTTCTTGAATACCACAGCATTGAATACCATGCCATTGAATCCCACTATTGGAAGGTATTTTAATACAACAGCCCTTCTCTTAATTATAATAGTTATAGTCTTTCTTTGAAAATGGAATTGGTTTGGAGTTAAGAACCATACATCTTTTACCAGAGTTGAAGTTCATATTACAGTGATGCTATGGAACTGATGGTGGGGAGGAGCAAGCTAAAAAAAACAACAACAATATAATAGTACTGTACCTAGTTAAAAAATAAACTTAAGTGCAATTAGTAGTACTGGTAGTCTGTTGGCACATCAGAATTTCACATAATTATATTTAACCATCCTCTGGGAAAAAAAAGGATGACAAGTACTGTAGAATGATCCAGTTACCTCTGTTGTAACCCTGGATGGCCACAATCAAGTGAGTAAAATTGGATCGTTTCTGTAATATCATTCTAAAATCTTACAAAGTAGTTGTAAACAACCATTTTAATGCAATGCATGTTTAATTTATAGCATGGTTCTTATGACATCTGAAATATTAGCATAGCCCCTCCTTAAATACCATAAAATGACATCCACTGGCACATTAGTTGTAAACCCATGTCAAACTAAAACAGGACAGAGTCAAATGTTTTTTGTTTGTTTTTTAGGAATAACATGCGCTACAATCATAGCATGCTACCTCTTTTTTGTTATTGTAAACATGCCCATTGTTTTTACAACTCCCTGTTGTAATTTACACTAAATGCATTTACACTAGCAATAGAGCACCACATGTTGATTAGCACATTGCTGTTTTACATTATTAATAGAAAAAAATGTAATTGCATACTGGAGCTTATCCAAAAACATATATATTATACTGCAATTATTTACTGTAGTCAAACTTGTGAAGCCAAAATAATTAACTTTCTTTATGCGGAAAGGAAGAACGTATCCCATGATTAAAACCTGGTACTGGTCTTACCTGGTACTGGTCTTACCTGGTACTGGTCTTACCTGGTACTGGTCTTACCTGGTACTGGTCTTACCTGGTACTGGTCTTATTCCATTTCAGCTGTAAGTTTGTTGTCGGGGTATTTGTTGTAAAGAGATTTTTAGCTACCCAGTAGGACTGAAGGACATCCACTTCCCTTCAGTTCTCTTGAGCTGCTGTGGGGAGTTGCTGAGGAAATAATTCAACATTCTAAATTTTAAAATGTACTCTCATTAGGAGATTAGGTATGCCACAGTGTATGAAACTGGGAGAGGGTATTGGGCAGATTGAAGCTTAAAGTCTAGGAAAGACATTATTAGCATTTTATTGAGGTGTAAAAATTGCCCATGTTGTGAGATATTTGAAAACAGTTTAAAAAGAGCATGGTACATAGATACCACCCTTTCAAGGATGACTGTCTGGTAAAATGTAGCACTTCTTAAAGAAAAATATGACTTCAAGGCAGCATACTGCTGGAATATATCAGCCATGTCACAATCAATCACAGTTCGAAGAGTGTATAAGTATGTTCTACTGCCATTAAAGTGTCATCTAGGTAAACACATGGAAGAAGGCTTGAGAAGAATGGCACAGTGAATGTCTAGCAAAAATCTCTAGACCCTCACCTAAGCACTGAAAAACAAGGGACCTTTTAAATGACTGGTGTGAATCAAAAATATGAACATGAGGTTTGGTGAATTTACAGATTACAATGTAGTTAATTATCCAAAAGAGAATATTGTGTTTCCTGAACAAGCTAAAGAGATAACAAAAAGAGGAAGTTTACCATGCATTTGCACATCCCTTTGTTAAAAACAGAAATATATTTATAAAAGTGTTTGTGCTATTACAGTGACATAAACATTTTCATGATTGGCTGTAGGCGGATGTAGGTACAGTATCCACCACTTACACCGTACAGGGTTATTTTGGGCAGCCGTTTAAACTGGACAAATAGCGTTTGCCATTCCCATTGATTTCAATAACAAAGGCATCGTTTATACCTGTTAGGAACACCGTATATTTGGGTGTAGCATCAGAGTGGGTCATAATATCATTCTGTATGTGAAAGCAACAGAATTGAAATATGCAGAAGGGAAATCTTAAACCATTCTCTGTGTCTTCTTGGTTTATGGTCACAAACTCCCCCACTGACAAAGCATGCTTTTAAACAGTCATAAACTAACTGCTGAACAAATGGCTTATCTTCACAATCGCTGAATGACAATTTTGGCGCCACAATCCAGACAGTTCTGGGTGCTTTGACACCTAAGACAGGAACCAGTCCATCACATGAATCCAGCTGACAGGGTGCAGAATAGCGGACCAATGGAGAACAAGGGGCCGCGTCGGAACGAGAACAACCAATGAAAAACACTCCACATGGACTCAGGCACCACCCAGAATAACCAAACTATCCAATCACAGGGGTAAAGAGAACATTACAAAAGTATGAGCTGCGACACTCAAACAGCGCCCTCGACACGAAATCCAAAACCAGTCTTTGAACTGTGACAATCTGGAGATCCAGCCTGCGACCAGCTGGAACAGAGATACCGTTTTCGGACACTCTAATAAGAGATAACTATTCTAGTGTTTGCCTTGGTGTGGGAGTCTGCTGCGTAAGATGTCTAAAATCCTAAAAGTACTTGTAATCAAATCTCTAACTTAACCCCAATTGATCACCAGAGAAAGAGTTGAATGAACATTTGAAGTCGACATAAATTGAAATATATTCAATTTATTGAGCTAGCAGTGCCAGAGTTTGCGGTGGAATTTCCCAGACATAACCGGACGAAGACTGCACATATTGCTGGAGGAATTTCTGTTTCAGTGGAATACCCTGAAGTGGAGACGAAAAGCGAGGAAGGCAGACCCCAGAACCTGGACCTGTCCTTGCCAGCAGGAGAGCCTTCGAGCGCCTGTATTATTGAAGACACGGAACAGCTGGAGGAGGCAGTGCAAGTCCGTTAAGTATTCAATGAGTAGTGTTTTAATCCTCTTATGAACTCGAGAATAAGCAGACCTTAAAGTAAAATTGTTTTAAGTGGAATGTAAGAAAAGTAGTATTGCTTTCAATTCATGCTTTGAGTTAATGAACACTATAGTAATTGTTTGTATGTGATTTATACAAATTGATGTGGGTTTTACAAGGCAATTGTCATTCTGCGTTAGAAGCTAGAATCCAAATTTAGCTGACTTGATAATAGATAATTCTTGATAGGTTGTCTGGACGCAAAGAGCGTCTTTATCTCGCAAGAGTGAGAATTGCCTTTTGAATCAAAACTGATTTAACGATGCTTTGATTATCAAATATTAATGAAAGTAAATATTTGTGTTACTAACGATACCCCTTTTAAGACTAACCTTCGTCTTAAATAGCTGTCAGGAATGCAGTTGTAACCTTAAGGGAATCTCCCATAGATTGCGTTGGATCGCTGATCAACCAGCGGGAGTGGAGTGTCATTGTTTATGTTTCCTTTTCTGTACCGTTTAGTTTAGTTAATTCTTCCTTTCTGAATTATTTTAGTTTAGTTGTTCCTCCTTTAATTTTTCATTTATTTAGTTTTATTTCAAATAAAACTGTTCCTTTGTATTCAATAGAAACATTGTCTAGTCTGATTATTTCGATAAAGGTCGGGTTCTACATGACTTGAAAACAAGGTATTTTATTATTACAATTTAAACTAGTCCAAATACAAATATACCTTGCACACTACATCAGGCAAACTCAGCTGTTTGTATCTCATTATGTGCCATTCATATAGATTTAAATAACAAATGCACTCCTTACTACTGTTTTCACCTTGTTACCTAGTCATTCACATAGATTTCAATAAAAAAGGCAGTTTGACAGATCAATCAATCAGCTGTTTGCACCTCGTTAATGAGCGATTTACCCCTGTACTTGTACGCAGTGTTGGGTTTACAGTTTGAAAAAACAGCACTGACTGCAACAGCAAGCAAGCATGGTTGGAAAGAGAAAAGCGATGAGCATCAGCAAGAAAATTCAGTGTAAAAAAAATGTCTCTGTTAGATACTGTGCACTAAAGCATGCTTGGAACTCTGTCAGTCAGCAAACAATGCAACGTTGCTTCAAAAAAGCTGGGGTTTCTGTAGTTAAGGAGGAGAGTGCTGACGAAAATACAACCGAAAATGAAACTCTGACAACACCAGAGGGGATGTCAGAGGAAGAATTCTGACCAGGACGCTCTGCCTGAAACAGACACTGATGACATAAGCTGAATTGGGATTTTTTTGAAAATGCTGAAAGTTTGCTGTCCATGCTTGCAAAAAAAAAGATTGTTCAGATGGGTATGACAGTTCTTCGCTGGAAACAATTTGCAGTAATGTAGCCTACCTGTACTGTACATTTCTGCACTTGCATTACTTTTTTGCACTTTTTATTACATTCATAGGTTTTAATACATATTTTTTATTAGTGTAATGAGAGTCTTAATAAAGATTTAACCGCATACACGCTTGTTTGTTTTGATTACTGTACTGGTGATTGGGGGACATTTTGAATGTTAGGTTATTGTGTGGGAGTTTATACCGTCCATCACTTACTGCGTGTGAATCACTTTAACACAAACACAACTGTTCTAAGTGGTGGCGACATATGTATCCACCTGGAAGTTTCATGTATTGTGATTGTATACAGACTTAGGGATCCAATCGGAGGGGTGAATAGATATTTCAGATTTCAATTGACAGTTGTCTGTAGAGTAGGTTGCCGCCTTTGTGATGAATATCTTTTTATTCTTTAAAATGCTGCTCTAACAGGTACAGGTTGCTTTCTCTGTCACACTGTCTCACAAGATTCCCTTTGGCGAGACAGTGGAAGTTGACCTTTACCATAGAAAGCAATATGGTACCAGGTAGGGCTGTGTTCAAAGGTTCGAAGGCTGGAAGGTTTGTTCACTAGCCAGGAATTCAAAGCTAGTTCTAAACCTTCTAAGGTTCGTCAGGCGGCATTCACACACTGTATGTTTTTTTTTTCTTTTTTTTTCAGTCTTTTGATTTGTATAATGCATATTACTTAAACAAAAGTTGTTGCATTAAAATTAAGGCTGGGGCAATGCCTAATTTTTCACCATCGATATCGTTTTCCAAAAAAGCAGATGCATCGATTCATCGACGTTATGAAAGGGTAAAAAATAAGTACAGCAGTAATGCATGTGGAGTTTAATGTGCAACATTGCTAGTAAAGGTTTAAAAACTATTATACTGAATAAATAACATCACTTTGTGCATATAGCAAAATATATATTATATATATATATATATATATATATATATTTTTTTTTTTTTTCTGCCCCTATCCGTGTTGATTTGTGCCAGCTGAGGGTCAAAGCTAAACACGCTGATTAAAAAAAAAAAAAAAAAAAAGAAAAAAGTTGTTTAAATTCAGCCGGTTTACAACCAATCCACAGAACAGAACATAAAGAAAAAGCAAAATTACTGGAAAATTAGTTTCAATTCATCTATTTCTGCTGTAACTAGTTAACAAACTGTTTAAGAAATTAACATTAAAACTGTTTAATACTAGAACGACCGTGTTTATACACATACCTAGAACAACCATGAGCGGTCAATTTGACCAGCATATTAAAAACAACATAAATATTATAATGAAAAGACAAACACTTGAATATAAGTCATAGTTTTATTCTTGAATAAATGGATATTTGAACAGAAATGTGTTGATATACAGACATATAACATAAAGCGCAACCTCAAAAAACAGTAAAAAATGAAATAAACAAATATTTGAAAATAAATTTGTGTACATACAGGTATATCATGTACATACAAAACTGTAGAACTTAAATGATGTAAAAAAGTATATATATATTTTTTTTAATAAATGGGTTTATACATAACAAAGCGCATATACGCAACTGAAGCTATGCGTTTATACACAGATATACTATAATCGAAATTACATGAATAAATAAACATTCGAACAGAATGGGCTTCATTTACAATCATTTACAAAGTCTAAGTGCTGGCACAAATCACACTGATCCTACGCTTTTCAACATATGCAGTGCACTTACCGCAGACTGTCTTTGCGCATTTGGCACAGCTATCAACAGTAACCCAGGCTTCTGGCACAAATGCTCCACAGGCATATAATAGTACAATAAAAGCTTCTAATTCTTCCAAGGGCATTGCCCAGGGATCATCTTGGTGTCACTACTGCTGGAAGATTAATCTTCGCAAATCCAGTATGCTTCAGAGCCAGATTCGTTATTGTCTGTCTCTGCTGCATCAGAATCGTTGTTTGGTAAAATTTGCAATAATTCCAAACACTGCTTTGTTGTCCTGCGTCTTCCGCAATCCATTTTCAGTGTGTATTGGGGTAACAATGAATTTCTTAGAAAAACGAGTGACTTGTATAGTAACCAGAGCGCATCTAAAACATAGATCAGAAGAACAAAGTAGTGGCTCACACAAGTGATAGACTCACACAGACAGACAGCCAGGCAGCATGATCTGTCAAGGCTGATTGAAGAGCTATCAGGTGGCTCATTGAAACAATAACAATGTCAGAAGACCGATCACTTGAGGAATGCAGACTGATACAATCAAACTTCAATACATAGCCACAAGTCCAGACTGATAAATACAAGTAATACAGCAACATGTCATTGTTAAATTATGTTTTATATGTAGCAGTCAATTTAACCGCTCCTGGTCGGAATAGGTATGACATTATTTTATCTCGCTAATTTTTGCAGCTATTCTTTCTTTGTCAGGGTAATTAGCACATATATTTACAAAAAGTCAGGAAAGCACAGCTCCGTATCTTAAACACACGCACCGCAATTTAAATTTAACCCTTTGCGGTTCTATGTCGGACCTGGTCCGACATTGCAATTATTCCTATCCGGTCCAATGTCGCATAAAACGGGTTTCTAGTCCTTTTTCTCCGGAAAAAGCAGAGAAAACTATTCAATGGCCGAGTGGGAGCGACAGGAGCTGAGACAAGCAGGAAAAAAGGGGGCCTATCTCATGATTAGTCATACTTGCCCCTGGCATCAGATAACGGCGGCCATAAGGAAACAAGCTGGCTGCTATTGCATCAGCGCTCAGAGAATATCACGGACATTTGCAGAGCTTTTTTGAGATGTTATAGTAATAAAATAATGACTTGGATCGCATTATTGAGACGTTTGGTGATAAAACGAGTGATCAGGAGATGATTGATCGGTATGTACGACTATTATTATTATTATTTATTTATTTCTTAGCATATGTGAAAGCTATAGCGAACGAAAGGGTGGGGCGGGGCTGGAGATGCCTAGCGAGTGCTTTGTTGATATACAGGGCCTAAAAGCCTGTTTAACTGTGGAAAAAAAAAACTTTTAAACAGTGCATCTAAAATTAACTGCACGTGTGGACCTGACGCGCCTGACACACACTTAATAAATGGACTGCAAAGGGTTAAATTCCAAACACAGCCAAAATGACCGCCTTGGTCATTCTGGTGTTTATAGGTTAACATTCAAATCTATTTCTGCATGTTACTGAAATTCTAAATGCAAATCTGTATACTTTCACTACCAAAACTAAATACAAATGAACTTAATTGACTAAATATTCCAAATGCATTTGAAATACTTTTCCATAAACATAAATGTATTGATTAATTAATCATCACCAACATTAGTGCATGTTATGTTTTATTATTAATTTATTTGCCTGATGCTTAATCCAATGCAACATAAAGGAGTACATTTTATACAATAGTAATATATACACAGTATATTAAGTTACAAAACATAATCAAAAAGCAACAGGGCTTTTAAAAAAGTAGGACATGATACAATGCTCAGTTATATTTAATTTAGTGTGTTCTGTAGCCTTCTAACATCTGTGCAGGGTATTTATAGTTCAGAATATTTAAACGCAAATGCAGACACTGCTTTTTTTCTTACCTCAATGTATTTTCCACCACACTGAAGACAGATGCTGCTGTTCCACCACTGCAAACAGGGATGGCCAGGAGTCTTGTCTTGGCTCTGTGTCCCTGGACCAGGATAGCTAGCTTCTTCTGCATTTTTTTGTCACTACTCTGTTTGATCATGACCTGCCCAATGGTGACTACACCTCATCTACTGTACCAGTTAAGCAGTGTGTGCTGGTAAGCCTTGTCAGAACATGGGTAAGGGCACAGTGCCAACCTTACCTGACAGTTTCCCGTCTTTTTCAGAATTGTCAGCTCTTACCGTCAAGTAAAACTTAGTTTTATTTGTGTTTAATATATTTAAAGAGGTGGGAATTATCTATATGGCTCTAGGGGTGTGACTATGTATTGTTAACCATAGTCATTGTCATGCCATGATGCCTACTGTAAGCTGTTTATTTAGATTAGGGAGTGGTTAACATGTAGAAAACAGAAAGTACTGATTAGAGGAGAAACTCAAAATGGAGCGAGGTAACCAGTGAAGTGACACAGGGATCAGTATTAGGTCCTCAGCTCTTCCTAATCCATATTAATGACTTAGATTCTGGTATAGTAAGCAAACTTGTTAAATTTGCAGACACAAAATTAGGAGGAGTAGCAAACACAATTCAGAACTGGGCAGACACATGGCAAATTATATTTAATAAAGAAATGTGTAAGGTTCTGCACGCAGGCAATACAAATGTCCATTATAAATACCATATAGGAGACACTGAAATTGAAGAAGGAATCTATGAAAAAGATCTAGGAGTTTATGTTGACTCAGAAATGTCTTCATCTAGGCAGTGTGGGGAAGATATAAAAAAAGGTCAACAAAATGCTCAGATATATAGTGAAAAGTGTTGAATTTAAATCAAGGGAAGTAATGCTAAAACTTTGAAATGCATTAGTAAGACCTCTTGCTGCTCTAGAAAGAGTGCAAAGAAGAGCGACCAGAATTATTCCTGTTTTAAAAGGCATGTCATATGCAGACAGGCTTAAATAATTTAATCTATTCAGTCTTGAACAAAGAAGACTACACTGCGATCTGATTCAAGTATTAAAAATTCTAAAAGGTATTGACAATGTCAACCCAGGGGACTTTTTCGACCTGAAAAAAGAAACAAGCCAGGGGTCATAAATGGAGATTAGATAAAGGGGCATTCAGAACAGAAAGTAGGAGGCACTTTTTTACACAGAATTGTGGGAGTCTGGAACCAACTTCCCAGTAATGTTGTTGAAGCTGACACCCTGGGATCCTTCAAAAAGCTGTTTGTAACCTTTCTTATGTTCTTACGTTTACTGTACTGTGACACAGCACATTATTTGTCTTTGTAATCATAACACTCACACAATTTAACTTAAGTACTAAACTACAGTATGACATTGTTTTGTTCATCTTTCCCCCAGATGCCTACACTACATCAGAAGTCACATATATTTGGACACTCAATGCCACTGAATCAGTTGTGGTTGCAGAAGATGGTTCCAGATTGAATCAGTACGATTTGCTCGGGCAAACCGTTGGACAAGAAACTATTAAATCCAGCACAGGTTGGTAAAAAAAATAATGACAAACATGTCAGGTGCAATAATATCGGTTCACAAAGTTTTAACTCATCAACTCAGGGCCCTGCATATCATTCCGTGTTCTCTTAATGTAATTACATTTATTTATGATTTATTATTATTATTATTATTATTATTATTATTATTATTATTATTATTATTATTAGTGTATATCTATGGAACTGTACATTTAAATATATTACATTATATTACCAAAAGTCAACATAACACTAAACTTCACAGTGTTCCATCCTGCCAGTGAATTGCTTCAGCCAGTAATGTAAACAGACCCAGAACTGGTTGACATTATGCTTGGAGACGTGGATGGTGTGGATTATTAGGATGTCACATTTTTGGAAGAATGATCTGGGACATTACTGGACATCTCTGTTTGGAATGAAAAGATACCTGGAACCTTATATTATGTTATATTATATTATATCCTCTTTCTCATTGCAGTTATATCAACGGCCTTAAGTAAGGCTTTACATATTTAAGTAGGCACAGATTTTCTTAAAATCAAATTAATACTTATAAACACAGGAATTGTATTTTTGTTCACATGGGTGAACAGTCTACTAGTTTGTAGCAGGCACTGCCCTACAGTTTTTATATTTCAGATTGCTGCAGGTTTTGTCAATGAGCCATGTCTGTGCTATTTATATTTTGTACATTACATATTGCCAATACATATTTTAAACTTCGTATATAACACAGGTAAAAACTTGGGCGCAGCAGTAATTGTAAAAATAAGTTGCTCCTACATGAAAGCACTGCAGCAGGAGGCACTATATGTGATTAAAATTGCAAAACACTTTAAAGAAACAGAAATTCATACCTATCTCTACATACGAGGCACCCACCAGTAAGCACTTTGATTTATATTATTTCCTGTTTCACTCGTAACACCCACAACACGTGCTTGACCCTAATGACCTTCCTGTTGCTTTACTAATTTGGTTACACACATGAAACTGACATATTTTGTGTACATCATTGTGACGGGGTGCCCACCTCTTGTGTATATTTTATTTATGTATGTATTCATTTGTGGTGTTGTTGTTATTATTGTATGTGTTTGTGTGCGGGCGGACGAAACCATGTGGTTGGCATGGATGGGGTTGAAACCCCATCCTAAATAGCTTGTGGGAATGTGGCTGGAGCCTTAATAAGGTAATTGTTTAAAAGGTAATTAAGGCTCCAGCCACAGTATAAAAGACCCACTCCGGGCTCAGAGCTTGGGCGCGCTTAAAAGAGCTAAGAAGGAAAAGGACGATAGATTAAGAGCGAGAGCGATTGCTATCTAATTAGTAAGATCTAAAAAGGTACTCATTGTTACCTGAAATACCGTATTTGTTGCTGTTTATTTTGTTTTGGCCAATGTGCCCATTTCTTTTTGTGTGTTGTGTAAAACGTGTTTTGTTTCTTATTTAATAAATGTACTGCAACGACAGTTTCAGCCCCGTTACCTTCAGTCTGTTTTGTGCTGCTTCCTGAACCTGACGTCACCACCCACACGCACCACTCAAGCCATCTGTGACAGTTATATCAAATACTGTTGTATGGCATGTATGTGTGTATGTTTTCAGGACCTCCACTCAATTGAAGGATTCTGATTGGTTGGTTTCTGTGTGTTAGTTCTGTTGCTCTTGAAATTCTACAGTACCTAATTAATCTGTTGCAAGTGCTGGTCAAGTTCTTGCTATACTATGATTTATTGTCTTTCAACTACAGTAGCTGCAATTTGTCATTGTTTATAGATATATTTTGAAATATTGGGTTGTTGGGTCTCTTTTCTATAAAATGTGTTATTTTTTTGTGTTTGCTACTACTGTTTGAAATGTTCCTTTCAGCTGTTTGCATTGGCACCAACCTGATTTTATTGTGTCAGATCCCTTTTTAAGCACAATTCAAATATGATTAGAAGTTTATTAGGCATAATGAAGCTAGAAAAGGCCCACACAGGCCAATCCTGTTTAAGTGTGAATGCATCATTAGTGTATACATATGTACAAAACATCCTCTAAAAAGTACCAAGACATTTTGACTGCTCTGATCCATTAGGCAAAAGAACTAATGTCACAACCTATACATTGAAGTTACAAATTATCCAGGTTATTATTTGTTTTATATATTTACTTAATATTATTTAATGTGTATATTAAGTACTGGTTGCTGCATGTATGTCTTGTGGAAATTAAATATGTTATTTAGGAAAATTATCCTTAATCTGTGTCAAATGTATGTTTAGACTCTTGCAAGAGGTAAAGGATACTTTTTTAAATGTTCTCCAAAACCATTAGCTCAATAGTTCTGTCTTTGTAAGCATAAGACATTTATTTAAAATGTCTGCTTTGAATAAAAAGATAAATATCAAAACGCCTTTTACATATTCAGTGAAATGTCCTTGTGTTACGCATATATTTAAATATAATTAACTGTGTAAAGTATTTACGTCTTTCTTTAATTACAGAATTTAGGCATGAGGGATCCACTTTTTAATGACATTAAGGTGCCCAGACATTAAGGTGCCCAGAGATTTATCCACAGATGAGTAAATAGGAACACCAAACAGTTGGAGCTTCAACTGTAAATGCCAGTTTCTTTGTAAATAAATAGTGTTCGAAATAAAGTACAAACAGAGGAAGGACATTTCTTTCTTTCCTCAGCCCAAAACTACAGATCACCATCTCCATGATGCAATGTATAGATTACTAAAATTAAATCAAAGTACGGTGTGTGGCAGTACTACGGCAACACTGTTAGTGGCAGTGCTGTTATGTAGAGGAAGGGTTATGTTAAGTTGGACGCCCCTGTTTATGTGTGTTTTCTGTTATCCAGGTGAATATACAGTCATGACAGCACATTTTCACTTGAAAAGGAAGATTGGCTACTTTGTGATTCAGACTTATTTGCCATGTATCATGACAGTCATTCTGTCTCAAGTGTCGTTTTGGCTGAACAGAGAATCTGTCCCTGCCAGGACTGTCTTTGGTGAGTATTTTTGGTTCTACTGTCTGTGACTGAATCCAATGAACATCTTAACCCTGCTTTGATCTCTATAATAGTATTACCATATGGGAATGCACTGGAGAGCAGTTGACATTAATCATTATTACCATTTATGTACAAAACGTAAATCAGAATACAGATTTCACTTTCATTTTCAGTGTTTAAACAATATTTTCAGGAATAGATGTAATGCATTTACACTGTATATTTGTATCTAAAATTAAACTACTGTGACATACTAGATGATTGAATTAGATCAATATGACATATACTATTCAGAAAATAATTGAATATGACACATTAGGCTATATAATTAGATCAATATGACATACACTTTTCTGTTGATAAATTGTGTTTTCCAGTTGTTAGGATTTAAGCTACGTTTCAGGCTGATGTTTCCCCACTTTTTTTTTCTTTTTTTTTTAACGATTCAAGATTAACTGTAATTATGCCTGAACATCAAAATGAAAATCAATGTTTGGATGAAAAACAAAATAGGCTTAAAAAGTTAAAACCAATTATAAATGCTATTAAACTGTGCAGCTCCCTGTTATTTCATGGCCTTAGATGTAATATTGGACCTGACTGGGGAGTTCCCACTGGCTTCTATCCAGCTGAGCTATTAGGTCAACTGACTGTCCAAAGTCGCCTTGAGTCGGTTTCTTTTTGAATACTTCTGAGTCCACAGCTGTTGCTGATGGTGTAATTTATTATAATCAGCACTCTGCTGTACATATTCTATACTGAAGTTCTGTTTATTATCAAACATTTATTGATGAAGAAATATAAGATTTTAGATTATTTAGACAATGGTGTATGCTGGTCATGATGGTTGGCTGACTGGTTTTTAGCTGTTTCAGAAGACTTGGTGCTGGTCAAGGAGTTGGTTATTATTATTATTATTATTATTATTATTATTATTTATTTCTTAGCAGACGCCCTTATCCAGGGCGACTTACAATTGTTACAAGATATCACATTATACATTATTTCACATTATTTTTACATACAATTACCCATTTAAACAGTTGGGTTTTTACTGGAGCAATCTAGGTAAAGTACCTTGCTCAAGGGTACAACAGCAGTCTCCTCCACTGGGGATTGAATCCACAACCCTCTGGTCAAGAGTCCAGAGCCCTAACCACTACACCACACTGCTGCCCAAATACAAAATAACACAGGGGCAGAGGGGGAAACCCCGTTCTAAAAATAAATAAACACACACAGACATGTACAGGGCTCCTCGCACTGTTACAAGTAGATAGAAAGCACTTTATTGGTATTGACATAATAATAAAAAAAGTAGATGCATGAGTTTTATGGCTATTGACCTGAAAGTCAGAGGTGTATTTGCAAGGGATTGTTATGATATATTTTATAAGACCAACTGTCAGAAGATCACACATGGGATTTAACTTTGCACAGGTTTAATTTAGTTGTTCTCAGTTTACTGACAATTTTGTTTTCCCTCATAAAAAATATTATAAGGCATAATTGGATTTGACATGGATGTGTATTATCATAATGAATTATTGACATGTTTTTTCAAAACCCAGTTAAGCTGGATATGAATTACTATGTACGTGAGCAGACAGTATGTAGTGAATGTCTATTTTATTTACACTCTCCAGTGGCATTATTGGCTGAAACAAGTTCTATACACCACTTATTTTTTTCTGTTATGATCTAACTATTAATAACCTTAACCTAAACTTCCTAACCTGCGATGCACAGATTAGCCGCTACTCCTTTAGTTTTATAAGATGCTTTTTATTCAGAAACAAAAATATATAATAAAATAAAATAAACTAGGAATCTGAACAGATCAATCCCACCCACACAAACTAGTGGGAGTTTCTTCAATGAGATGACAATAAATACACTTAGATTCAATAAATAATTTTAACAGGATGTAGGAATTATTTGATCAAAAGAAATTGAGGTATTCAGAATTATTTATTGAGCAGTTAAAGTTATGAGTTATTTCCTTAGTGCAAATATGAATGAATCCTCCCTGTATAAGCCAAACCTTCCACCTTAAGGGTGTCAATACACCTTTAGTTGGCAGAGGATTGTGTTTTGGTATAAAAGGTAATTTGATTTCATCTCTTTTTTTTTTTCTAACAGCTGCACTGAACTGGAGTTCTTATAAGATAATACCAGTGATTCCATTTCCATTAGAGTAACAAGCTTCAGTATCACATAGTAAAAAAGTTGTCTTGAGAGAAAAAAGATTCAACTCCAAAGGCTCTATTTTCACCGTGATCCTCATACAGACGTGCTCAAAATTGTTGGTACCCCTCCACAAAAAACGAAGAATGCACAATTTTCTCTGAAATAACTTGAAACTGACAAAAGTAATTGGCATCCACCATTGTTTATTCCATATTTAATAGAAATCAGACTTTGCTTTTGATTTTTTATTCAACATAATATTGTAAATAATAAAACAAATGAAAATGGCATGGACAAAAATGATGGGACCACTAACCTAATATTTTGTTGCACAACCTTTAGAGGCAATCACTGCAATCAAACGTTTTCTGTAGCTCTCAATGAGACTTCTGCACCTGTTAACAGGTAGTTTGGCTCACTCTTCCTGAGCAAACTGCTCCAGCTGTCTCAGGTTTGATGGGTGCCTTCTCCAGACTGCAAGTTTCAGCTCTTTCCATAGATGTTCGATAGGATTCAGATCAGGACTCATAGAAGGCCACTTCAGAATAGTCCAATGTTTTGTTTTTATCCATTCTTGGGTGCTTTTAGCTGTGTGTTTTGGGTTAGTATCCTGTTGGAGGACCCATGACCTGCGACTGAGACAGAGCTTTCTGACACTGGGCAGTATGTTTCGCTTCAGAATGCCTTGATAGTCTTGAGATTTCATTGTGCCCTGCACAGATTCAAGGCACCCTGTGCCAGGCGCAGCAAAGCAGCCCCAAAACATAACCGAGCCTCCTCCATGTTTCACTGTAGGTATGGTGTTCTTTTCTTTGAAAGCTTCATTTTTTCATCTGTGAACATAGAGCTGATGTGACTTGCCAAAAAGCTCCAGTTTTGACTCATCTGTCCAAAGGACATTCTTCCAGAAGGATTGTGGCTTGGCAATATGCATTTTAGCAAATTCCAGTCTGGCTTTTTTATGTTTTTTTGTCAAAAGTGGAGTCCTCCTGGGTCGTCTTCCATGGAGCCCACTTTCGCTCAAAAAGCGACGGATGGTGCGATCAGAAACTGACGTACCTTCACCTTGGAGTTCAGCTTGTATCTCTTTGGCAGTTATCCTTGGTTCTTTTTCTACCATTCGCACTATCCTTCTGTTCAATCTGGGGTCGATTTTCCTCTTGCGGCCACGCCCAGGGAGGTTGGCTACAGTTCCATGGACCTTAAACTTCTTAATAATATTTGCAACTGTTGTCACAGGAACATCATGCTGCTTGGAGATGGTCTTGTAGCCTTTACCTTTACCATGCTTGTCTATTATTTTCTTTCTGATCTCCTCAGACAACTCTCTCCTTTGCTTTCTCTGGTCCATGTTCAGTGTGGTGCACACAATGATACCAAACAGCACAGTGACTATTTTTCTCCATTTAAATAGGTTGAATGACTGATTACAAGATTGGAGACATGTGTGATACTAATTAAAGAAACTAATTAGTTTGAAATATCACTATAATCAAATTATTTATTATCATTTCTAAGGGGTACCAACAAATGTGTCCAGGCCATTTTAGAATATTTTTGTAGAATAAGCAATAATTCATCTCTTTTCACAGCTTCTTTGCTTTATTCTATGACATACCAAAGGCATGCAAGTATACATGATAAAATAGCTTTTAATTTCATCACTTTTCAGGAGGAATGAAGCATTGTTTCAATGAGCTGTAAGGGTACCAACAAATTTGAGCACGTCTGTATATATTCTTTAATTCAAGGCAACATATTGTATATAATTAAGACAACTTCCCTTCAGTGGGTGTTTGTCTGTGTTCTGGATATTACTATTCTCATCATTGTTAAGGCTGCCTGATAACAGAGGCATAGGTGGTTCTTTGGATTGATAGGTACAAAGCCTTTCACCTCTAGGTTATTGGTTGAGTCAGTAACGATTGAAAGTCATATTGAAAGTCATATTGATTTGATAGCTGATGAGGGGCCTTTATGAAATATGTTCTATGATCTCAGTATTTCCACATCATATAAAAACAACGGGAGCCAAGTGGCATCTTGCTGGCATGCTGGCAGTCTCCCAGAGAGAGCAAAGATTGGCTGGATATGGAATCTGAACGACTCTCACTTCCTACATGGGTGGTCCCTCCAGGGAAGGGTTGAAGCAAATTGATGAAGCAGTGCAACAAACCTCATATTGCTGCTGGCCATGCTGTAATGTACCATCGACAGGGGTAAACAGAGGTCTCCAGTCTTTAGTGCCGTGAAACCTGCTTCTTCCATGAGTTCAGGAATAGTCGTTTAAAAATAAAATGTACATTTTACATAAATAAGTTGCACATTTATAAACATTTATTATTTGCGTTACCTCAAAAGCCATGGTTACCCTGAGGTAAAGTTGCCTCTAGGGAGATTAGAGATGTGTTTGCCTCACAACACCCCTAGAGATGTGATTAATAAAGCTGTTCTGTCAGGGGAATGCACTGTTCTAGGTTGAAACCAGGGACGTGTAACAAGGCAAAAATACACCAAATCAACCCCTTCATCTCCTTCATTTGTGGAACAGCATCTGAGCCTAATGTTACTTAGCTGACATTGCCCCAAGTGTAAGTCTTGTTTATGTCCAACGCCACTGAAATACCTCCTCCATCACTGCAGTTAAATAATGTATGTGAAAATCCAAAACAATATATATTAAACACGATACTGTACTTGAAAAGAAACCTCTTTTATTTTTTTAAAATGCAATCGTGTATGCCCTGTGGCATTGGCTAATGCATCGATTGTCCCTATCAGTTGTCAGTGTATGAATTAAAATTCAGCACTTTGTCCCAGTCTCATTAAAGCCTGAATTAAAAATGTAATTTAGTGTGCTATTTCTCCTTCTGTAACTTTTCCTGTTTATAGATTAAATTAATACCCGAGACTAGATAAATTGTCATGCAGATAATCAGAGTGTGAATTTGTTAAAGCAGTTGCAGATCATGAGTCACCTAGAATGACATTTACAACACAGAAGACCATTTAGCAGATCCAAAAGAGTATGACATGACATAATCATAAATGACTCAGTATATGCATTTTATTAACACTATGTCTACATCATGAAAAGGGTCTGAGTAAATACACATTTAAAAGGCAGCACTAGACTTTGCATAGAGTTTGCTTTTAGGAAAATAATCGTGTGCATGTACATTTCCTATTGTGTCTTGCACGCCAAGTCTGTCATTCCAGAATGAGAGTGATGTGTTGGTTTTGGAATTGAAATCATTTAGTGGCAATTCAATTTTACATGCACTACAAATGACAATGATCCATGGTATTCACTGTAGGAGACACCCAGCCGTCATGCAATATGACTGTAGAGGTCATCTAAGATGCAACAGTAGTTTGGAAAAACTCACAATGGCTCCAGCCAAGCATAACGAATTATGATAAATCAGACAAGGGCTAAACGTTTCCTATACTTTTGTTTATTTACTTCAACTTGCCAATACAAGTCCTTTCTCTTCTGGTAAGGTGTAACAATGGAGAATATTACTCAAACTAGATGCACAGCATAACAGATAATGTTCAGGGTCTTTAGAAGCTAAATACCTATTCAGTAATGTAACATTTCGTAGTTGAAAAGGAACTTTGTACGACCTCCAAAGAGCTTGTTCGAGGGTGTTCGAATTCCAGACGAATGTGTTCCCTGGAGCTCCAGCCGTGTTGTTTTGAACGATGACCTAGGTCTACAATTAAATCATCCCTGTATACAGGCTAGCAGCCCACCCTGCTCTTTTCTCCTTTTGCACATACAGTGCTCCCGCACTATGTAGGGATCCATAGGTAGAAGATCTTGCAATTTATGTTTCATCTTATATTAAGAGCTAGTTTAATGGAATTATGGAGCAAATGGGAGTCATGACCATACTGTCTTACAATAACGTTATAGCCACCTTATAATGAGGGAGCACTGTATTTGATTAATCCACACAAAAGCATTTCCTTTGTGCCTACCTCTGTATTTCTTTAGTGCAGTGAACAACGTGGCAGGGGAAGCCTCCCAAACAATCTGCAATAGTACACTCCCAGGCTGGTTGATGTATTCCTACACCAACCAAGCCTGGAAATCCAGTCCCCAGTTGAGAACTAGCTACAGTCATGCTGCATACACATGATGAGCTACTAACTAGTCAGGTCAATTAAAAGGAGTGGAATGTGGAAAGTAAATATGTAAACTTGGACAAATGAGTACATAATGGTAAGCCTTTGAAGCGCTTGAGTTTGAAGCTAAAAATATGTATTTTGTAAAGCAATAGCATAAGTGCTTCAGTGTTGTTTTATAATGAGTTCACCAGTCTGGATGTTCAGTATATACTATGTTATGTTTTACATGTGTATTGTAAGGAACAGATGACATGCAAATGAATGACCTTTTAAAGGAAATCTGAGGAAATGTCATTGCTTGGTTGTTTATAAAATACTGAAGGCTAAAATATAAATGCATCAAATATAACTGGTCCCAATGCTTGAACTATTTTACCAAAATAAATACATTTTATAGCTTAGAAAAAAAGAATGCAAAAAAAATAGAAGTATTTTATATTAAATATTTAATGTTCCTTCATTATTTACCTTCCTCAGGAGTAACAACTGTGCTGACGATGACAACTCTGAGTATCAGCGCTCGCAATTCCCTGCCTAAAGTGGCTTACGCAACAGCCATGGACTGGTTCATAGCTGTTTGTTATGCCTTTGTCTTCTCTGCATTGATAGAATTTTCCACAGTGAATTACTTTACAAAGCGTGGATGGGCCTGGGATGGTAAAAGTGTAGTGAACGATAAGGTAAAGTATAACCTTTTCTTATTCACCCAAGCTATATAATTATTCTTGGTCATACATTGGCACAACTTTGTGGCATATAGGCTAAAGGATGACTTCAGCCTTCAGAAGAATCTGTCTGCCCCAATGTTTGCTGGACAGGGCATTACTGTTTCATACAAATCAGTTATTAGAGCAATACGAAAAAAAGGAACACATTTCTATCAGGTGCTGGGCTTAGGAAATCAACAAACAGTAAAATGCTTCAAACTTTTCAAGGTGTTTGATCATTGTATATTACAGACCAATGTCGTTAAATTATATGCAGGTACAGTATGCTGTGCCTTGATGACTACACCCAGCAGATTATTCAGCCAGCTGGTTATTCTTGCTCTGTCCTATGCATGCCAGGCAGATCAATGTATTTTACGTTTATATACCGCTAAAGGCTGGTAGATGTAGTAAACTGGTGTAGGTATATTTACTTACATTCCTTGAGACTTGACATGGAGGAAACAGCTGTGGCAACACATTTTGTAGTGATGGAAAAATCAATTGAATAAAATGTTGCTACCATTAAGAAAATAATTGGCGGTGTACAGTTAATAACTGTAGCTTGTGTGTCGCATTATACTGTGGATGCTGAAGACATGGTAACTAAAATACAATAATTCTGCTTTAGTGATGTTGTGGCTGGGATTTAACAGCATTTTTGTTTGTGACAGGGTGCACCCCGCCCCTGTCTGTATTTGTATTATTCTGTATTTGTGTTGTGTTATTATTTAAAACATATTGTTTAGTTATTATTTATTGATGTTTTGTTTGGCAGGGAAGGAGTTAAATATCTTCTCTGCTAGAAAATAGTCGTGTAGAATGTGGCTGTCTTCACATTGGCTAATTGATTGCCAGTTTAAGGACAGCCACATCAATATAAAAACCTGCAGCTTTGACTGAACAAGGAGTGTGTGTTCAGAGGTGGAACAAGATGTGAGTGAAAGAGAAACTAAAAGCTTAAACATAACAATTGCTATGCATGCTGATTATACACCAGCACAATACTTGTTTTGTTTTATTTCTTGTCTGTTTTGTTTGTCTATTTGTTTTGATCACCGTACTGTTTATTTTGTGTTTTGTTTTGTTAAAACCCTTTGTTTTTTTTTTTATAATTAAGATGCGCCGCAGCGCTTTTCATACCCCAGTGCTATCTGTGGGTCTATTCCCGTCTGGGTCTGACATCACCACGAAGCCAACCTGTCACACTCTCCTTAAACTTTGTCTGTTTCAAATGAACCTGCAGATTTACTGTGTTAGGCAGCTGTCAAACAAGATTGGTTTCATAATGCTACAGTAGAAGAAGCCTTGATTTGTGTTTCTAGTCAAGAGTCAGAGTTTTAACTAGAGTCCCTTAATGCATAAATGCACACCCCGCATGTTTGATGTCTGGAGCAGGAGGGTGTACAAGAAGTGGTTTACAACAGTCAGTTATTAAAAGGTGAAATAAATAAATACCTTCACATGTAGTGTTGATTCTGCACCCTCTTTTGTCCCCACGAGTTTAAGATCCTGATGGAACCTCACATCCTGTAGCACTCAGGTTGATGTGCAAGAGGGTGACTAAGGTTAAGAGGCATGAAGTGAAAAATTGTAAAAAAAATAAATAAAAATAATAATAATTAAAAATAAGATTTGCCTTCCTACCTACTAATTTGTAAAGTAAATGGAGAAATGCAGATGTACCTTTTGCACATCCGAAGACCATCAAATTCTAGACCGTCTACTCATAGCATGCAGAGTGCAGAAATACACACTGTATATAACTTAAAAGCAGCAAAATCAATGATAAATACATTAATTGCAATTGGTTAACAAATATCAACACTGCACTCCAATGCAAATGCAATGCAAAGCAGTAGACCCAGCTGAGCTGTCCTGGGGCTTCATTTAGGTATGGCAAGTCCCTTTTATTTAAGACCACTTCAATACCGTATGCCCTAGCACACATGGGAACAATGTTTTGAGGGGGAACAAAATGATTTGGATAATGTGGTTACTTCATTCCAGCTTTCCTTTATTCTTATAAACAAATTGTCAAGTGCATTTCCTTTCATGTGAGCCTGTCCTGCTCATCTCCCCTTGCTCTGATGAGGGTCAGTTCCAATGTCATTAACATATGAATCACTGTTTTTCTTTGAGCATAAAGCCTGGATTGATTTGGTTTTCATTATTATCAATATTGTTTATTACTGGTTGGTGTTTTTGCAGGATTGTGTATGTTAATTAAAAAGTTAATTACTTCCAGCCTTGGCATTTTATGTTCATAGCTTGGATGTGCAGGAGAGCAATACATAATGTTCCCCAGTTAAATTAATATTCATTGTGGCAGAGCAGTAAAGTACTGTACATGTTCATTTATTTTTAGGATAAACAGAACAGAATTTGCTTTCTAGGCTTATCAGAGACTCAGTTTGATCATGGCAAGTAGACAGAAGTAAGGTAAGGTAGCATCTGCAGTAGCTTCAATAAATATCATTAGTTTTGTAAAGTTTTAAACAAAAAAAAAAAAGAGGTGTACTTTCTAAACTGGATATCCACAGCAGATACTTATACAGACCTTGGAAGTAGACTTTGAACTACAAATCTGACAATGCTACCTCTAAAAACTATGCGCTGGTGAATCCAATGTACTCAACCTGCCTGGATAATGGCAAAAGCCGACAGGCACAAACAGAATCATTTCACAGAGTGGAGGTTTTTAATGTGTGTTTCCTCTGGGTAGTCAGAGGAAACACAAAGAGTAGGTAGAGTGTTATAGGATTTAAACTGTAAAAAAAATAGCTGCATTAGGGAGTGACAAGAATAAAAAAGAAATAAAGAAAGATGTATATCTAGAGGCTGCTATTCAATGTATAAGGAGCAAATACTGGGGTGGCAACCATGTACTGTTAGTGAAATGAAAGTCTTGTGCTTTAAGATGGCTGGACCATTTTAAAGATTCATCACGGGCGCAATGAAGGGGTGGGCTCAGGGGGCCTGAGCCCCCACTTGGCCATAAATGTGACTACAACTTTTTTTATTAGTGACTAAAAATTAATGATTGTGCAGTCGCATTTACATGTACTGTACTGTAGGCAGGTGCTTACCAAGGTTTTCCAATGTTTTTTCTTGGAAAAATAAATATGAATAAAAATAAAATCACAAACTTTTTTTCCTCAGTGACAGCGCCAGCATCATCGTCAAAACGGCATTGATCTCTATCCCCAGAAAAAACGAAATCAAGTGAAGGGCCAAGTAGAGATAATCTCGACTCTTCCACAACAACGTGTGAAAAAAATGATGTTGGTTTATTTTGTGCTCGTCAATTAAGTGACAGCGACTGAATGGTTATACTGAAAAGCTGCTGGATACCACCGTACACTTACAAGTTTCCTGTGCCTGATACTGTAATGCAGTTTTCAGACAAATGGCTGCTGCAATATCCATGGCTGGCATACAGTGCTGCACAGCCGGGTGAATTTTGTAAATTATGTGTGGCACAAGAAGCGAGCAGAAACTCGGGAAGCGTGTTACGTGTCCCTTTACAAACTATAAAGACACCAAAGAAGTCTTAAGTTCCTACGAGATTACTCAATATCATAAAAACTCTGCACAGAAGGCAGATGACTTCCTTAAAGTATTCAGTGGTGAGAGTACCGATGTTAGGAATCGTATTGAAATTGGCAGGCAAAAGGCGGTTGTAGCAAATCGGGAATGTCTTGTCCAATTCGTCAAGATGGTTGAGTTATGTGGACGTAAAGAGCTGCCTCTCTGAGGGCATCGTGATTTTGGATCATTTCAAACTGGAACAGACGACTGTCAACGAAGGAACCTTCCGAGCTGCATTGTGTCTTCGTTTAGCGGAAGCAGAGGAGAAAGTCAAGCAAAACTTTCAATCCACTCCAGGAAATACATCATACCTGAGTTGGAAAATTTAAAATGAAATAGCCATCAAATTCAACAACAAATTGCTGTCGATGTTTTGAGAGCAGAGTTCTTTTCGGTGCTCACTGACGAAACAACAGACTTATCCCAAAAGGAGCAGTTGAGTATCTCTGTACACTATGTTCACAAGGAAATTAGTTGAGGATTTTTTTAACCTACATCCACGTTATTGCCGCCATGACAGTCATAGAAAGCATTTTGAGTGTTATACTGCCATTGTCCAGCATACTACAGAAAACAAACCTAGACATTTTTGCTGCTAATCAGTTAGAAGAAATGTTCCATGTAAAAAACAACGAGATAACCATGAAAGAGTATTTAGATCCACCTTTACCAGAGCAGTTAGCATATGTGAAAAGCTGAACTTTCCTGTAAGCACTGGGCTTTGTTAAAGAATATATTCACAGGATTTAGGAAAACAAAATATGATTGAATTTTACTATGGTGTGAAAGATGGCGACAATCATTTTATAAACAAGTCGAGATGGACTCGCTCTTTGTAACACTGGAATTTGTTCTGTTTGCATTTATTGTGTATCTGCTCTTGCTCTAAAACCTGAACATTTGTTTGTTAAATTTTAAAATTATTCATATTTTTGTATCTGGCTTTTGAACGAGTGCATCTCGACTTGTTTACCATTTGCTAATTGGGACTTGCACTCCTGTACTATACATTTGTTGTATAGGTTTGTTTTTAAGGTGCAGTAACTTCTGCACTTCTCCTGAGACAATCATTTGATGTCATTGTAGGTGTCTCAGTCAGATGTCTCACAGCCCGCTGTATTTGCTGCTGATGCAGACAGGTGGTGCTTCAAATGGGCAAATGTTCACAGAATGCAATGGAAACACTGGTGCACTGTGATGCCACAATCTATCTGAACATCACCCGGCTACTGAGAATTATGGCTACGCTGCCGGTATCAACTGCTACGGCAGAGAGATCCTTCAGCACTCCGGCAAATTAAGAGCTATATACGCTCAACTATGGGGGAAAACCGGCTGGCTGGATTAGCACTACTGGCAGTGCATCACAATCGGCACATCTCGGTAGAGAATGTGATTGATGCTCTTGCACTCTCGCCCAGAAGCTTTGATTTTGTACTTTAATATTTTCTGGACCTCAGCTACTTGGCAGTAACCTGAACACCCCATAAGGAAATTTCTGGTTGCGCCCCTGATTCACCATAATACCATTGACAAGATCATGTATCATGTTGGGATTCACGTAAAATGTAAAACATACAATATTAAGGTTGAATAAGACTCAATTTCAAGGAATAGCCCTAAACTAGTAAACCTGCTATACCACTGTATTTTATTGTTATAAAACTGGCATTAATACAGTGGTCAATAAACACAGCACTGGGATTAATACAGGGTTAAAGGTCTATCGATGCTTAGGTCATTAAAATAGACAGCGATATGTGTTACTGTTCAAAATAGATTGTGTAAAGGGATTGCAGCATGGAAACATAAGAAGAGAACAGTCTGAGACCAAAAAATATATAATACAGGTGTACTCCACTTATAATGGACTCCAAGGGTCAATGGAAATCAGTACTTTATAAACAAAGTAGTAAACACAATATAAGTATTAAACGCAAAAGACCTGCCTGTGGAATAGGAAAACTACATATTAAACGCAAAACATCTGCCTGTGGAACAGGAAAACTACGTATTATCATTATTATACAGTATATACTGTATGTTATAAACTAGTCAGTTTTAAACAGAGTAATTCCCCATTAAAACCCATGTTGTTTGGCAGGGACATGCCTTCTAAATACGTTGTAAACGGAACTCCGTTCTAACAGGATCTGTTTTTAGTGGAGTGCACCTGTATATAGAAATACTGAAAGCATGCAGCACACGGACAGAAAAGAAAATTTAAAAAATCACAAGAGAGTGTGAAGCAGAAAGGAGGCTTTAAATATGGGAGATTGGCCAATAGCAAGGTGAGTTAATTCCCCTGAGAATGCTAAGCTTAAAACACTACATATGTATAAGGCCCCATCTTCCCTAAGCTGGCTAAATAATGTATTGCTCGTTGAGAGCTACACTCTTATTTTCTGCCAATCAGATCTAACACTTGTTACGATCATGAGGCTAATAACCTTTGACTAGCTGTAATGTCTTATAAATAAGTACTATCCCACAGCAGTTGTGAAATGCAGCAGCAAAACTATTATTGTAATTAACAATTGCTCCAAAAAAGCCAGAACCTCTATGTCAAAGTCTGTATTATTGTAGGATGTCTGTAATAGCATTACAGAATAATCTGTACCTAAACCAAACTTTTCACCATAATAAGAATAAATGCACAAGCAGGGGTTGTTTCATACTGAACACTAGCAAATGGTGAAATGGATGGATGGTAAGTTGGATCTATTTGTTTTATAATGTGCCAGTTATCAGAATTCCAGTTCTGTTTGTATTTTTTTTTTTGTGAGTGTATTACTCAGTATTCACAGTGGGGCAATTTCCATGGAAAAAGAACAATAAGTCTCACCTTTTTCTCACTCTATTTTGGTAGTACTTTGGTGTTTTCATGTTCATTTTTTTTTAGCCAGAGAAATTGTCGTTTCAAATGCAAATAACCTCATTAATATTAAAATGCAGGAGAGTATATTTAAATGTTTATGTTCCAATTTGGCCTTGCTGTCTTAAACTGGGTTTCCATGAGGTTTTTAGGTTGTGTTAAAACACATGAAGTGCAGCCTGCCTCATTTGGCCTCCAACAAAATGTAATAAAACAAAGCATGGACATAGCATTACAACAATAATAATTAAAAAAAAAAAAAAAAAAAAAACAAATCCATAAGAAAGCGCTGTGTACTATCCTTGTACAAGGATGTATTACTGGTATCTGCTCAACATTTTTGATTCTATATGTATTTATTATTATTATTATTATTATTATTATTATTATTATTATTATTATTGTCATTTAGCAGACGCTTTTATCCAAAGCGACAGATACTTGGGTTGATCTATGCAACTGCTGCTGCAGTCATGTCTCCTCCGAAGGATATTTACACACACATACATATATACATGTACAAGTTTTCGTACAGAACTATAGCTTCAGCAAATCTGATCCTTATAGTCTACTAATGGAGCTAAAATAGCAGCACTTTATGTTAATGATACAAAAATATTTTCGTAGTTTAAAACAAATCTTGCTCAATGAATTTGCTCAAGCCTACTGTTGTTGGTAGACAGTATTAATAATAAAGCAACGCTAATTTAATACATATTTTGGTACAAATGTGAATTTTTAGGTACAGTAGTCTCTGTGTATAGAAACACCTCCTAAGAGAACACTTAGGCTAAGAGAACAATCTTGTTCCGCCTAAAGGAATAGGAACTTCACTTAAAAGAACACCTTTTTAGCATCAATAGCAATTCGTTCACAACTGTACTGTTTTGTAACCTGATAACTCATCCTCAAACTTAAATTCAAATGGTTTATTCTTTTCAAAAGTGAGTGGTTTATTAAATCTTTCCAGAACCGCCGTCATTTATCATTGCCTCATTTTATATTCTGATTTCCACGGGAGCACCTCATCACTACAAAATGACATGTAAACAAACAATGAAACGCGCCGCTGTTTCTCTTGCTATAAAAAAAGTTGTAAATTGTTCAAGCGCTTAAAAAAAATCTGAGTCAGACACAAGTCGCGGAGCAATGTGGTGTTTTCCTTTCTGGTGAGTTGCTTCACCATTCTGTTAAATAATTGTGTGCATGTCTTGAATATTGTACATGTACTCATGATTAATCTAGAGCTGCTGCTGCTGCATTTTTTAACGAGTGAAGGTGCTGTGTTAATTTAGTTTTGACAGTTTATTATTATAGTTTATTAACATACACTTGCCTATTGCTTCTCTCTTATTCTGTTCATTTCATATGTTTATGCACGTGCGTCATGACAAGTATTATTATTATTATTATTATTATTATTATTATTATTATTATTATTATTATTATTATTATTATTTTAATTTATTGATATATATATAGGCCCAGAAAATCAAAGCGTTTGACAGTCGAATTCCATGAATTCCAGCACGAATTCCATGAACAAAAGATCACAGAAAAATGCAAGTGTGCGGTGTGGGAATCGTTTGTTGTTATTGTGGACAAAGAAGGAAAACACATTTTGCAACACACTGATTTTACATCTCAATTCCATTTGCTCTTGTGTTAAGTTTGTAATAAAATCACACATTTACAAGATCATACTTCAGTTCATTTGATTTTCAGATAATGTATTTATCTTTGTATCTTACACAAACATATTATTTATTTAATTTTACAGTCCTCTGTGTAGGTTCATGATGGAATAAGCACTGTGTGTAGGTCAGCCAGATTTCCAGGTTGACTGGAAAAAAACAGTGCTTTAATACTGTATCTAGTCAGTGCATATACTAAGCTGGGGAAAGGAAAAGTGTTCCACTGTTTTTTCAGGTCTAATAACAAGAATTTTACATCGGGTCGGGTCGGGTAAATAATTGTCGGTTTGTGGTCGGGTCGGGTTAATTGATACGTACCCGTGAAATGAAACTGATTCTCCTTTGTGCTTGCACTGCTTCACAGGGATAAACTGAAGCACACTACTTTGGGGTTTAGACTACATCATCGCAGTAAATACACACAGATTTTCCTTGGTGGTTATACTTGTGTGTTAGTGAACTGAAGTAGGACCTTTCTCTGCAGAGTGGCATAAAACAGAGAGATTATCATTGGTCTTTATAGCATAATGATAAACGCAGCTGTATTTTCCTGTGTCTAAGTAATGACGTGGTAGTGAATTGAAATGGATTTCCCCTGACATTTACACTTAACGTGTCAGTGGCCTGAACTGAAGTTAATCTTCATTGGTATATGCCCTGTTATGGAAGTGAAACGAAACAGGATTTCCCTCGAGTTTTACAATGTGATGCTACATAGCATAATCTAGGAATATTAATAATCACATTGCAACAATTTCCTGATTTTCTTTGTGATTTAATGTAATCAGGAGGGGTATTGATCATCTATAACTGTGTGGCTTGATAATAGCCAATCAATTTCTTTCGACCACAGCACTGTGGGAATTTATACGAATATCACAGTTTTACTGTGTTGTCACAACACCTTCTTTTTCTTTTAGTAATCCACACTTTGAACCGTCTGTACAGTTTGCATACCTTTTGTAAATGGTCACATTCTCCAGTCATGTTGCCTTGTTAACTGAGTGCCCAACCATGTCAGAAATAGTAACAGTTTACCATATTACTCAAACCTCGTACCCGTGCTTATATACAGTATTAATTGTCACAACATTGGTCACTTTGTAAAGAGATCAGGATATCCTAGTTACAAATATATACTACAGTGCCTTGCATAAGTAATCATCCCCCTTGGACTTTTCCACATTTTATAGTGTTACAACCTGGAATTAAAATGGATTTAATTTTTTTTTGTCACTGATCTACACAAAATAGTCCATAATATCGAAGTGGGGAAAAAAATCTACATATTTTTCAAAATTATTTACAAATAAAAAACTGAAAAGTCTTGATTGCATAAGTATTCACCCCCTTTGCTGTGACACCCCTAAATAAGCTCTTTTGCAACCAATTGCCTTCAGAAGTCACATAATTAGTTGAATGGAGTCCACCTGTGTGCAATTAAAGTGTCACATGATCTCAGATTAAATACACCTGTTTCTGGAAGGCCCCAGAGTTTGTTAGAGAGCATATCTAAACAAACAGCATCATGAAAACCAAGGAGCTATCAAAACAAGTCCGGGATAAAGTTCTGGAGAAGCACCAATCAGGGTTGGGTTATAAAAAAATATCCCAAACTTTGAACATCCCCCGGAGCACCGTTAAATCCTTTATTAAAAAATGGAAAGAATATGGCACAACCGCGACTCTGCCTAGAGAAGGCCGTCCACCAAAACTCAGTGACCAGGTAAGGAGGGCATTAGTCAGAGAAGCAACCAAGAGGCCAATGGTAACTCTGAAGGAGCTGGAGAGATCCACAGCTTAGATGGGAGAAACTGTCCATGGGACAACTATAACCCGGACGCTCCACAAAGCTGGGCTTTATAGAAGAGTGGCGAGAAGAAAGCCATTGCTGAAAAAAACCCACATCAAGTCCCATTTGGATTTTGCCAAAAGGCATGTGGGAGACACAGCAAACATGTGGAAAAAGGTTCTCTGGTCTGATGAGACCAAAATTGAACTTTTTGGCCTTAGCGCAAAACGCTATGTGTGGCGCAAAGCCAACACTGCTCATCACCCTGAGAACACCATCCCCACGGTGAAGCATAGTGGTGGCAGCATCATGTTATGGGGATGCTTTTCATCGGCAGGGATTGAGAAACTGGTCAGGATTGAGGGCAAGATGGATGGAGCTGAATACAGGGAAATTCTAGAGGAAATCCTGTTTCAGTCTGCAAGAGACCTGGGACTGGGGTGGAGGTTCACCTTCCAGCAGGACAATGACCCTAAACACACAGCCAAAGCTACACTGGAGTGGTTTAAAAACAAGAACCTGAATGTCTTAGAATGGCCCAGTCAAAGCCCAGACCTCAATCTGATTGAGAATCTGTGGCCAGACTTAAATTGCTGTTCACCAACGGTCCCCATCCAACTTGACAGAGCTTGAGCAATTCTGCCAAGAAGAATGGGCAAAAATAAAACATATTTTGCACCTTCAAAGTGTTAAGTATGTTGTGTAAATCAAATGGTAAAAATCCCAATTAAATCCATTTTAATTCCAGGTTGTAACACTACAAAATGTGAAAAAAGTCCAAGGGGGGGTGTGAATACTTATGCAAGGCACTGTATACACAATACAGCTGGTTTGACAGACCTCTATTAGCACTCAGGAAGTCCCAGGCCAGTCTGGGCCTGTGAAACCATCAGAAAAAGTAAAAAACAAAAATAGCCTACCCCTTCAGGCTAAAAATGCTATTAAATCATTAACACTTTTTAAGATAATTTTAAAACATTTCACATGATTAAAAAAGAAGACACCTATTATTTATTAAAGGAAAAAAAAAACTAAAATACTTTTTAAAAGCTCTGGCTAATGAAAAGTGGTCTTCACTGCCAGAGAAAAATACTAAATGTAATTAGGCTGCAGGGGTGGCAAGAACACTGCATGTTCAGAATGTTCAGTTACACATGATTTGCATTCGTTCACACTGTCAACCAAGCAGGAGCACATTCAATTAACCTGAACCCCTATGATCTGTATTTCTCACAAGGTTAATTTTAGTCTTCCAGACTCAGATGCAGCTTGAACGTGCAGATGAGAATGATTCATTTAGGTTATTAGTCCATTTGGAAAAGTGTTACACTTTCATTGGATACCAGGGTTGCTGTCTCATATAAAATGTAGGCATTATGATTCGCTGTGCTATAACTGACCTCAAGTGTGACACTTGTTGCATTTAGATTGATGCTTTAGCCTTCTCCTCTCCCATCAATGATTATTAACACTGCTTCGTTTGCATATATCAATTCTGACTATAATGAATGCTGCAAAAATGACCTTTCAAAACCACTGCTCTTCATTTGTTTTCACAGAAAAAAGAAAAAGCCTCCATCATTAAGAAAAACAATGCATATGCAGTAGCTGTCGCTAACTATGCACCAAATATCACCAAGGACTCTGTACTGCCCACAATTTCAAAAAGTGCCATAACAGATCCGAGCAAGGCAAAGCCAGAAGCAAAACCACAGGAAGCCAAGAAGACATTCAACAGTGTAAGCAAAATCGATAGAATGTCCAGAATATTATTCCCGGTTTTATTTGGATCCTTTAACTTGGTATATTGGGCCACATATTTAAACAGAGAACCAGCCATAAAAGATCTTGTACCATCAAAGTAGATGGTCAGATCTTACTGTATAACATTCTAAATATCGTACTGAGGACATGCCAAATAAAACAAATAACTGCTAATCTATGTGCTAACATAGGATAGCCAGGCACTAAAACAAAAAATACCTTGTTTACTTCTATCCCACCAGTGCTTTTTTTTATATAGAATTGCCATTAGGGATTTACATAATTGTTCTGTAATTTATTTCCATAATATGTACAATCTCTCATTTGTTTGTAACATTTCTTTAAATATAGTTATGCTTTAGTAAGGCCTATAGTCTACACAAAATATCAGTCCTTTCTGTTTCTGTAGGATAAAAGAAGGTAGTTGCTGATTATACAGATCACATTTAGTCGTACAATATGCTTTGTCATTTTTTTTCCTTCAGATTTTTTTTTACATAAAAACTAATGTAGGCAGCCAGTGTATAATCTAGTCTTGTCTTCAGTTAGTGAAGTTTTAGAGGACCAAAACACCTACAAGTGCTTACATTTAAAATACATTTCAGAACAAAATATTTTATATTTAATTTACACTAATATAAAGGGACTTTTTAAAACTTTTCCAGGTTTTACCACTATAAAAGTAAACAATCAGTTTTATTCAGCTCAATTGATCAGAGGTAAACTTTCCTGAAGTTTTGTTTGCCTTTTTAATATTTTGCTCACATACTGGTAAAAATTAGGAATTGTTAATATTGATTAATACTGTACATGCAGCGTATCCCTTAATATATATATAATATATATATATGCTCAGATGTCTCCTATAAAAACAAGAAGGAGTATAGAAATACATTATTGTTAGCTGTTTTGAATTATAGGGTGGGCCATGTAAAAGGGATCTACAAATCTTCCAGATACTGCCGAAACAACCCACATCTAAAGGAATATTCTTTCATTTAATATAAACTTTCTGATCTAAAGCAAACACAAAATCCAATACAGTAGTTCTAATTGTGGCTGTTGGGAATAAATGTACTCTTGATGATCAGTTCAAAAGTGTGCAGCTTGTCCTGGATGAACAGTACAAGGACAGTTCAATTGTGGTATATGTAGTCTTACTAAAAGAAACTGAAACAATTATATGATAAACATTTAAACTAGAAGTATTTCTCAATGTCTAGCAATTAAAGACATTACGGGAGTTTCCATGTGTGTTCTAATTTTAGTCGAGACACTGTGCTCAAGCCAAATGAAAAATGACCCTATTCATTTCGGGTTTATTTTTGGCCACAAACCTGAGCTGTTCTCCCAAACATGTACGCGCATCGCCATTTCACGTGTAAATAACCACACATGGAAACTCCCCCATTAAGAAACATTTGTCAGTTTTTGAATGTACATGGTCTGTTGAAAAGGGGCTGTGCTCTGTTGGAATGCCTAGTAATCTGGTACTTTGATCTGGTATCTTTTGAGCATCCTGTAGCAACACTCCATACCTGCAAAAATATATTTTCAGCATTGTTACATATATTGTTACATACATTTATATGACCCTCCCTGTACAACTCTGTTCAACAATGAGCCACTTTCTGCTTTTTTTTTTTTTTTTAAATCCATGAAGCTTCTGTGCAGTTGCCTGTTCTATAAGTTGCCAAATGTTATACAATAAGACTTTTTTGTTAAGACATGTAATTATTGGTTTTAGGTAACAGTCAAGACTCAAATTTGATTACTTTTGAAACACCCCTCTTACTGTTTTCTATATAAAATAAAATAAAAACTGGACTACTTCATACAGCAGAATTTTACAAAGGTAAAAAAATATATATATGACATAGAAAAGCTAATTTTCCTTGCTAATGGATCAAATAGTTTCGGGGAAAAAAGTGTTTTTTTACATACATTAGCAGTTAGTTGATCTGAACATGGTTAGATCTTTGTTATAAAACTTTTTTTATTTTAGAAAATATGCTGCTTAGTGCATTACAGTAGTGTACAGTAATGATTTTAATACATCAAAGGTGTGGTGTACAAACAATTTATTTTATTTGCTAATGAGTGTTTTGTTTATTTATTTAGTTTGTTTGTTTGTTTGTTAAATGCTTTGCGTGATGGTATTTCTGACAAGGTCACAAATATACATTTAAAAAAAAAATCTTAGCTCCACTGATTCAGCCCCCACTGACTAAAACATGTATTCTATTCTTGCATTCAGGGATACATTAATGTCAATAGTTTAATTTACCCCTACTGGTATAGAATATGAAATAAAAGGGGAATGCACTTTAAAAAAAAAAAACATTGAGCCACATGGAGTACAAAGTCTTGTTTCTTCCAATAAATGCAAAGACTGCGCAATTATATAGTATGCAGAGTATGCTGAGCAATAAAAACATACAATAACTGGTTAGCAATTCTTACAGTGGGCTCATCTAATTGATATCTCCCATAATAAGCGGACGGTTATTACGGGAAACACACACTCATTAACACCAGTACCTGAGCGTGACCCCAGTGCAAGCTAATAACACACTGTCAAAGACTAAGTAAGCCCCCCACAACAAGCTACACAGAACGTTAGAATTCTGGCAGGAAAAAATTGCTTACCAGAGATTATAAGAAATACTGCATTGGGTAGTGTGTGATAAATAAGAATGTAATGCCCACCCTCGGGGTGGGATACTTGGATTTATGTAGCATCTCACCCTCTGAGTGGGCATTCGATTATCATGTCACACACTACTCCATGCATTATTCTCTTTCTAATTGATACTGTTCATCTGCTCTACTCTGATAGGTAGATGTAAGTCAGATGACAAGTACAAATCTACAGAAATGTTCTCTGCTCTAGAAAAAGCTGTTTTACAGAATGGCATTCTTCAGTCTTCTAGTCCAAGAATTATATACCTGCTACTATGAAGTGGAAGAGGTGAACAGTGCCACAATCTTCATAGTTATACCCAACCAAAGGCCGTCTTCCGCATGTTCTGACAATGATAACAAAAGTCAAATATTTTTTTTCAACCTTTCCTGCTCTTGGTCTGTATTTACTACACCTTGAAAGAGTCTAGTTTATGTAATTTAATAATAAAAATTATTATTATTGGGCATTTTAAAACTGACTAGAAGTAGGGAGAAATATACTGACTTTGCCTTTGCATACTATCAACACATTTTGGCTATGAACCTACTTCCAGGATTTTTATTTTTTGCCACCTCCTCTCTACCTACCACCTCTGTAAGCCGTCTACTTAAATACTTATACAGAAGGTACATGATTCTCCCATTGTTCAACCTGTAAACATACAGTAGTAGCTAGCATGGCTGCTTACTTTCCCTCTTTTAAAATGCAAGAACAGTGGCCAAAGAATAATGTGTACACACATAATGTTACTTAATAAAGAGTTGAACTGACTTGAGTTGTGTCCTTACTCTGAGTTCATGTATCAGAGACTTTTTGACCCATAATTCCTTGTCAACTTTTAAAAAACTGCATGATGAACCGACACAGTTAATTAGGCCAGTTTGATCCTGCAGCCTGCACTACTTCCTGGTGTATTTGCTTTGTTCAAAGTATTTCACGATGTATATCACAATGAGTTGAAGCATTTGGTTTTCAAGGTTGCTATGGGAGGTGTTAGAAGAAGAAAAGAAGAAACAGCTTTGCACATTACTGTGCTGGCCATGAATATTGCATTGCAGTTTTTGAAAATGACTGTAATGCAGTAGATAATACCATGATACTTTACATTATACATTTGTACGGTATAAAGATATGTACCCCATATTGGTATAAGCACCATTTTTGTTGTTTTAAAGAAATAAAAAGCAGTTACATTTCTAAAAATAAATTTTAAAAAATGCAATTTAAGATTGCTTGAAAGCTCCAAAATTAATTGTCAGAGTTTGGCAATTTTATCATGTGATTGTGTGTGTGTGTTTTGTTGTTGTTGTTGTTTTCTTTTTTTTTTTTGGGGGGGGGGGGGGTGGGGGTGGGGGGGTGAGTATTGTGGTTATGACAAATTGAAGTAAATAGCTTTGAGAATCTAACCCATATTACACTGATACCAATGCATATGTATGCAGTAAGTGAATAACAACTTCTCATGTTCCAAGTAGTGGTCATTATCACATAGGTAGATGCCCTCAACAGCAGTCATTTGCCTTTAACTTAAAATCAAATGTAGCTGTGGCTAATTGTCTAGCAGTGTTCAAATTTACTAAACTAACTGAGATTGAATGCCTTCTAAATTTACACAGCATATCTCTTGTTTAACTTTAAGATATTTCTTATCTACATGGATAAAGGCATCCAAAAATGTAGTAATTTGCTTGTATCCCTTTAGCTTAAGTGATATTCTACCCCCTCTCTGACTGCTTTGTAAGATTCGCCCTGAGCTTGGTCTCACTGCTGTACGCACCTTACAGCCTATGTACTTAAAATCATTCTGCTGTGCCAACTTGTTTTTCTTTATGGTATTATCAGCCAAATTGCCAAATTATTTATAAATAAATAGTGTTAAACTGATTATGGTTTATGCACTTCATAATGTGGCCTTCTAAACCTGTATGGGGTAGGATTTTATACAATTAGAATGGCATACAAATAGAAATTAAGTAGGTAATGTGAATATAATTAATATTTAATGTTTTTATAAGACGTTATTGGGGTAGCATTTCTAAAAGGTGTTACGTGGATGGATATTGATATTTGCTGAGCAAATTTCATTGTGAAAATGACAGGATTTAGTTTAATTATAGAATAGCACTAAGACCATGGTGTAATTAATTGTATACTTTGGGAAACTGTAAATACAGTACATTGGTTTACGTCAAAACAGGAGCTGGCCTCTACCTCATGGTGGGCATTCATTGGTATTTGTGCAACAAACTTAGATTCATTACAGTGTGGTTGACCTTATTCATTACTCTACCTAGATACATATTGATTTCAAAACATAAAACATAGAACGCAATGTTGCGAACTTGTTTAAATTAATTGTATTGACTAAAACATATTCTGGACATTGTTGGTGATAAATGTCTAATAGTAATATCATTGTCTATTTTAAGAATTACGAATATTTCTGCAGTCACTGAAAAAAATAATATCTGCTTCATTTGTTCCCATTTGCCTGAACAAACCTCACAGGTTGAAATTGATATTGTTCTTCATACCAGGTGCAAACGTCCTCTTGTTTGTACTTGCTTTCTGTATGGCAAGCCTTACTATAGAATTCATAAGGCTGTCTTGTACTTTTTCTGGTTTCTTTGGTCGATTTCCATATTCAGTACAGAGAATGTGCCATTGTTAAAGTAAATAGTCATGCACCTAGTAATGCTATAATGTTGAGATGAGTGTCATAGTTTCTTTTATAACTAAATACACTTTATACACAAAGATACATTTTATTTGCAATGACCTAAGAAATCAATATAAAAAGGATAGCTTTCTTTCATGCAGATTCTGTAAACAAAAAACATGTTTTTCTTTTTATTAAAATCCATGCTTGATGCAAAGTATAGATCAAAGCAAATAGTCGAGTATGTATTTTCTAATAAAAGCTGTAAATAATACATTGTTGAAATTAGAAAGGGTGTTTTGCATGTGTTAAGATATGTATATTAATTACGTGTAGCTTGTTGCAACATTTGGAAAGCCAATACATTAATGAAGATGTGTTTTTTTTCTTTCGATAAATTCTCATTTCTATGTGATGATATCTGTACCTATGTTACATGGAGTTTTGTAATGTTACTTTAAAACAAAACAAAACAATAAAAAAAAAAAACTAAACATTTTGTCTTTTTGTATACAGTAATCCCTCTATATAAGACTAATTCAGGGGTAGATAGAAAGTGGCTCATGAAGCATCTTCTCAATGTCTCCAAATTTGATAGGGACTGGTAAAGAGTGGTCAGCAAGAGGAAATGTACTTTTATATTACTTTTTTTTCCCTGTGCATTGTTCTGTGTATTTGGGCTTCAGGCCTGTTCACATTCACACTCTTGGATAACCACGTTTCTGTAACACCTATCACATCGTAGTTACTTGTTAACTTCGCTTCAAGTCCTAACATTTTGTTTCTGAGACTTCTAGCATTTAGATAAATACATTTAATGGCTGTCTTACTTGAGTTGTTGCCCTTTTTTGAAGTAGTGTCCCTTCTGTTTTTTTTGTTGATTTCTCCCCCCTTCCTTTCTAGTTTAAATGCTTCTGAACCTCCTCAAAGATCCTTTCTCCGAGTAGATTGGTTCCCTTTTTATTATTATTATTTATTTCTTAGCAGACGCCCTTATCCAGGGCGACTTACAATCGCAAGCAAATACATTTCAAGTGTTACAATACAAGTAATACAATAAGAGCAAGAAATACAATAATTTTTGTTCAAGTGTGACAAACCACAATTCAATAATACAGCAGATAATAGTGATAGTTACATCAGGATATGATTAAATAGTGAAAGTTACATCAGGATATGATTAAGTACAAAATACTACAGGTTAAACACTTGGCAGATTACAGTATTCTGAAGTACAGGATTAAATGCAGTAAAATAGGGGGCAGATAAGAGCAAAATAAAGCACATTTAAATGAAGGGTGATAGTGTCCCAGGATACAAACAGAGGAGTTCTACAGGTGCTGTTTGAAGAGGTGAGTCTTAAGGAGGCGCCGGAATGTGGTCAGGGACTGGGCAGTCCTGACATCTGTAGGAAGGTCATTCCACCACTGCGGAGCAAGAGTTGAGAAGGAGCGGGCTCTGGATGCAGGGGAGCGTAGCGGCGGTAGAGCCAGTCTTCTAGTGCAGGCGGAGCAGAGAGGTCGAGTGGGGGTGTAGGGAGAGATGAGGGTCTGGAGGTAGCTGGGTGCAGTCTGGTCAAGGCATCTGTAGGCTAGTACAAGAGTCTTGAACTGGATGCGAGTGGTGATCGGGAGCCAGTGGAGCGAGCGGAGTAGTGGAGTAGCATGGGCGAAGCGAGGCAGAGAGAACACCAGGCGGGCAGCAGAGTTCTGGATGAGCTGGAGCAGACAGGTGGCGGACGCAGGGAGGCCAGCCAGGAGGGAGTTGCAGTAGTCTAGGCGGGAGAGTACCAGGGCCTGGACCAGGAGCTGGGTAGCATAGTTGGTGAGGAAGGGTCGGATTCTTCGGATGTTGCTCAGGAAGAATCGGCAAGTGCGTGCCAGAGTGGAGATGTGCTGGGAATAAGAGAGGCAGGGGTCCAAGGTTCTTAGCGGAGGAAGAGGGAGAGAGTGTGGTAGATTCCAGAGGAACGGAGATAGAGAGATCAGAGGTGGGGGAGGAGGAGGGAAAGAAAAGGAGGTCAGATTTAGAGAGGTTGAGTTTGAGGTGATGCGAGTGCATCCAGGAGGAAATAGCAGACAGACAGGTAGAGATACGGGAGGAGATGGTGGAGTCAGAGGTGGGGAAGGAGAGGAAAATCTGAGCATCATCAGCATAGAAATAGTATGAGAAACCATAGGATGCGATGAGGGGGCCCAGGGAGCGGGTGTAGAGAGAGAACAGGAGAGGACCCAAGACTGACCCTTGGGGGACTCCAGTTACGAGTGGGTGAGGTGTAGAGGTTGCTCCACGCCAGGTTACCTGGTAAGTGCGGTTGGAGAGGTAGGAGGAGAACCAGGCCAGAGCAGTGCCAGAGATCCCCAGGTCAGCAAGAGATGATAGTAGAATAGAGTGATCAACAGTGTCAAAGGCAGCAGAGAGGTCGAGGAGAATTAGGACAGAGGAGAGAGAGGCAGCTCGGGCACACTTAAGTGAGTTGGTGACAGACAGGAGGGCGGTTTCAGTGGAGTGAGCAGAGCGGAAGCCAGATTGGAGAGGGTCAAGCAGAGAGTGGTTGGACAGGAAAGCAGAGAGCTGGCGGTGTACAGTCCGCTCGAGGGTTTTGGAGAGGAAGGGTAGGAGGGAGACAGGACGGTAGCTCTGGAGGGAGGTGGGGTCGAGGGTAGGTTTTTTGAGGAGGGGAGTGATAGAGGCTTTTTTGAAGGCAGAGGGAAAGATGCCAGAAAGTAGAGAGGTGTTGAGGAGTGAGGAGATGAAGGGGAGTAGAGCAGGAGCAGCAGCTTGAAAGAGGTGAGTGGGGAGGGGGTCCAAGGCACACGTGGTGGGTTTGTGACCCTGGAGCAGGGAGGAGAGGTCAGAGTCTGAGAGGGGCAAGAAGGTGGAGAAGGAGGGCGAGTTAGTAGGGGATGTAGTGAGTGTAGGGGTTGGAGCAGGAGGGGGTGCGGGGGAGGGAGAGGTGTTAAAGAGTTTGCGGATATCTGAGATTTTAGAAGAGAAGAAGGAGGCAAAGTCATCAGGGGAGATAGAGGAGGGAGGAGGAGGGGGGGAGGGTTTAGGAGGGAGGAGAAGGTAGAGAATAGTTTACGTGGGTTGCTAGTGGAGGCTTGGATTATAGATTGGAAATAAGCACATTTAGCAGAGGAGAGAGTAGAGGAGAAGGAGGAGAGGAGAGTGCGGTAAAGGTCTAGGGCAGCAGGGAGTTTGGTTCTCTTCCATTTCTTTTCAGCAGATCGCAGTGTGATTCTTGCCTGAGCGGAGCGCAGAGGAGAGCCAGGGATGGGGAGGGGAGGGGACAGAGGGAGTCGAGGGAGGAGGTGAGTGAGGAGAAGAGGGTTAGGGTTAGGGTTTATTTTAAGTGCAGTCCGCCAAAAACTTTACACCTCTTCTTACAAGGTGCAAACCATTGTAGAAACCAATAATTAAGAGCTGTATAAAAGCAAACACCTGTAGAGACCTGTGGTACACTTCCTGATGCGGCGACACTTGGCTCTTGTTGAGGAGAGGCAGGAACACGTTCTGAGGTAGGTGTTACGTGGATGCACTACTTAGCCTCTGGTTCATTTCAGACCACAGTTGGAATGTCTTGAGGGATAGCCCAATCTACCTTTTCCTGAGTGCTAGGCAAATTTCTGGATGTCATGATGAGAAGGGCAGGCCAGTACATAATATTTCCTAAGGATACTAATATAACTGATGTTGACTGAGGACTCTATACTCCTTCTCAGAAAACATGTCTTTTCTTTTCCTTGCACCAAGAGAGCTTTGCTGCCCTTCCACTAACATTTTTTTTGTTTGTATTTTCGTGCTCCACAAATGTCATACAGCGCCTACTGCTCTCTGTACTCCTAACTCTGCCACCTCTGGGCTGCAAGTGCGGCCGCTAAATAGACTGATGCGCTCATTGAGACCCTCATTATCAGGATTTCGGATCATTATTTGTGCGTGTTGAGTAATATGCATTGCTCTTAAGCTTACATAGGGCGCAGTGGAAAATATTTGAATTTTGCATCCACAATTATTTGCACTGCGCCTATACTTACATCTACCCCTAAGTGTGTAATGAAATAGTGCATTATGGGAAGATAACATGCTATTCTGGCTTGCTAAACGTCATTGTAAACATTGTGTTAAATGTGTAGAATACATAGATATATTTAAAAAAAAAAAATTATTATTATTTGCCAGGAGATTATATCATCATGATTATTATTATTTTTTTTATCTAAGTAGACGGATGGGCTACTTTACCATAGAAACATATATTCCTTGCATACTGATAGTCATTCTTTCATGGGTGTCATTTTGGATTAACAAAGATGTGGTGCCAGCCAGAACATAGTTAGGTATGGTTTATTTTTAGATGCATGTCTGTAATAGAAGGGAAGGAATACATTTGTGGTATCAACTTTCCAGTATCTATTCTGGATCATTATGTACTGGGTGAAATTGTGATAATATTGTACACATGCATGTCAATGCTTACATATTCTGCAGCAGATTCATGTACAACACATGTCTCCAACTACAAGAGGAGGCTTAATGACAGCAGCTTATGCAAGAAGTGGTGTTGGAACACTAATTGATTACCTGCATTTTATCCACTAAAGCCCAATAGTTTGTTTAGGAGCGTATTGCTCTATGTACAGTATCTTCACAGAGATCCCTACTTATAACATGCTGCCCTTTAAGCAAATAGTGTCAGATTTTGAAATGCAAAAGTATATTGTTAAAGAATAAACTGCCAAGCCAACTACATTTAAGATGCAATAAAGGAAAATAAAGTAATTAATAGTTAGTATAATTATTTTGACATTTATCTGTTAACGTCAAACACAATACATTCAATTTGGTGAATCTCCACTAGCTCACTTGGATGTTAATTCTGGTGTTCACTGGGGCTCGGTTTTGGGCCCACTGCTCTTTAACATCTGCATGTTGGCCCTGGGTGAGATCATCCATAGACATTATTCAGTTTCATTCATATGCAGATGACACACAGCTATAGCTGAAATTGAATGCTAACATTTCTTCTGATATATATTAGTGCTTACCAAGTGTCTTGCAGACACTGAATCTTGGTTGTCTGCAATTTTTTTGCAGTAAATGCTAGTAAAACTTAACTTCTGCTTACTGGTTCTAAAACTTCTTTTCAGTTTAGTTGTGGTAACTACCTACACTTAGATGTCACAATGTCTTTTGAAGCACATATTTCTTCTGTTGTCAAATCCTCTTTTTTCCATTTAAGGAAGATTGCCAAAGTTCAACATTTTCTCTCCATCATTGATGCTGAGATCCATGCATTTGTAACCTCGAGGCTTGACTATTGTAACTCCCTATTTGCAGGCCTTCCATCTAAAGCAATTGATACAAATAGTTCAGAACGCAGCTGCCAGAAACTTCAGTGGTATGAAAAAGTACCACCACATTACACCAGTTCTGGCTAAAGTTCATTGGCTTGCCATTAAGTATCGAATCTCTTTTAAACTACTTCTCCTGACCTATCACTCACTCAGTGCTACTGACCCTGCTTATCTTACTGAATTACTTTGTCCTTATCAGCCGGTTCGTTCCCTTAGATCCTCCCAGGCTGGCTCGTTGGTTGTTCCTGATGTGAAACAGGTTGGTCTTGGTGGTCGTTCCTTTAGCCACCTGGCTCCTGTCCTATGGAATGACCTCCCCGCTGACATCAGGAACTGCCAGTCAGCTGATCAGTTTAAAAAACATCTTAAGACTTATCTGTTCGGTCTCACATTTGCTTTTCATGTTTATGTCCTGATTTTATGATTGGTTTGTTTATTTCTCTTTTAGATATTGTATTTTTTTGTATTGTGTAAAGTGCCTTAAGATGTGCAGGTCTGCACATGATAAGGCGCTAAATAAATTGAAGTTGTTGTTGGTTATCCTCTTTGTCTGGATCGGCAGCTTTCAGAGAGATAAGTATATACACTAAATAATAAAACAGTTGCTTTTACTGAAATCTACTTAAGCTAGTGCAAACCAAACAACTATAAATGCAGCTTGCCATCATAAAAGCTTTATAGTAGAGAGGATGTTTTCACACGTCTTTCAGTCTAACTTTCCCTGCAGGTCACTGCTGCTGAAGGACATCCAAGTTGGTAGTTGTGACAGGAATGACCAAGGTTGAGGCTCAGAGACAGTTTAAAGTTCAAAATAAAGCTTTTTAATAAACAAAAAATAATCAAATAAACAGGCACAAGGGCCAAACAAAAAGGTTTCAAACACTAAATAAACACAAAACTTACAAATAAAGTTTCCAGGCTGGGCGTTGCCTTCACTGGACCAAAACTAACAAACTAGCACACACAGACAAACACTTCTTCTCCTTCCAGAACTCTCTCTAGCCAGGGCCTCTCCCCTGGCTTTTATCCCCTGTGGCTGGAGCCCAATTAATCAATAATTGCTGATTATTCAATTAGGGCTCCAGCCACATTCTCACATGTTTTCCTGGTAGGGAGGAATTTAACCCCCTCCCTGCCAGTCCCAACCACGTTCATAAAGACGGGGCAGTCCCCCATCACAGTAGTGTTTTAAAGAAATGTTCTTGAATAGGTGTGTTGCTTAAGTGATAACTACATAGCACTTTGAGTGCAACTCCTCAGAATGCACATGATGCTTCATTTGAAATTGACAGCATTAGTCAAATAGGTAATATTTACTGTACCTTATGCATGTTTACCATAGTATTTTTGCAGTTTTTCCCATGGTTATACTATGCATTTACCATTGTTTACCATGGTTTGCCATGTTTATTAAGGTTAAAGAGAGCAGAGAAGAGCAGCAACTGGCTGTGGCTGAGACAGAAAGATTCTGATTGGGGATCTCAAGCATAATAGAAAGAAAAAAACACTGATGTACAGGTAAGTGAGCTGGGTTGAGTTGAGTGGGGGACTGAGGGGGGTGATGCTGGGACGCCAGAATGGTGTCATGGGCTAGTCGACGAAACACAGAGGATGGAAGGTGCCCACTTGAACACCCCAGAGATGTACTCTACTTAGCTCAATTTAGACGGTTGTCATGCTGATACACTGGGGAGACTGCACTGTGGTTGATCCCCGGAGCCAGAATCGCAGCTGTTGTGTGTGGCGATGCGCTGGGGAGGCAAAATAAGCTGATCTATGGAGCCAGCATTACACTTCAGCCATCAGCACCAGGCAAAAGGATATCTTCATCATCACATGGAAGGAAACGTAAATGGATGGAGACACAGATTAATCACATTAGTTTACTGTAAAGCTACATCTTAGTTGGTGCTTATCTTGGCGAGAGCCGAGTTCAAATCAGCATTAAGTTTTAACCCTTTGATTAGTGAGTTCTAAAATGCACTGCCGGTCCTATGGGAGTGAGGTTTTTTTTCTGTTTACTGCATGCTCTTGATTATTACGAGTACAGCTTACAAACAAGCTGAACGCTATATGTTTGTATGTATGTAATGAACACTGATGAAATACACACAAATAATTAACAACAACACGTCCTAACACAAAAAAGGGTGAGAGAGAGAGAGAGAGAGACGAATAAATCATATCCAGGTAAACAGGTTGTGAGGGCGGAGGGAGTGAGAGTGTCTAATGCTTCAGCGTGTGATACTCCTTGAACCATGGAGCAACGCACAGAGCTTGGCACTGCCTCTTCGCCTTCGCTTGATGTTGATGGTAAATATTCTTCACTTAAGTCTTCACTGGCACACTCGCTGACATCCGATTCAGTGGAAGAATTGTATGTATTTGAATTTAAATCGGAATCTGAATTCAGTATTATTTCTAATACTTTTTGCCAATTAACAGACATTGCTGTCATTTTTGTGATGGTTTGTTGTATGTAATTCAGTCAATATCTAGCAGAGGGCACAAGAGACCAATAAAAGGTGTTACAGAAACCTAGTGTTACAATATCTTGTTATCAGAAGTGTTATAGGCTCAGTAATTCAAGTTTAAAGTTGCAGAACATACCGGTACGTCTGTACTTCCTGGGGACCAGAGAGCAGCGAATGTACCGGTACGTTCGTATTACTCAAAGGGTTAACATCTACTCTCATGTAATGGAAATCATGAATATCTGGAGACGTCCAGTGACTGCTGTGAATAGTGCAGCTGGCAACAAGGGAAAGACCTTGTGACAGCCTGGAGAGACAGCTGCCTGGAGGAAAGAGATCCCATAGGGGCTGGCAAGGGTTAGCTAACATTGTCGGCAGTATCCAGCTCTGTGTTTACAGGATGCTGGAGACACCCACCCAAGGCTTCTAAGAAATTAAAGAGAAAAATACCCCTAGTCTGCGAGAGCGGGGCGGAAGATGACTCAATGTTGGACAACACGGTTAACGACTTGGAACGGAAAGGAAATGGATATCAGAATGGAAAGTACTTCACAAAAGACTAGTTCAAGATCTGCAGTTAGCAAAGACATGGAACTCCAGGTTTGTGTCTGCGGCTGGAGCAAGGCGACGACAGTCAGGGGTTTGAAGATTCATCACAGGAGAATTGAAATGCTTGAGGGAGAAGGGACAAGGGCCTCACATTGATCATTACTTCTTACGAAGTCAGTCAAGTCAGTCGAATGAAATCCAGCGACAGGAAGCAAACCACAGTTCGCAGGATATCAGCACCCCTGTCATAGACGTGAGGAAGACTTGCATGGATACAGCTAGTGATTAACCTAATGATCCTTGTGAATCCGGTCAGACAATCCAGCATAAGAGAGAAAATAACCTCAATGGGCACAAGCCTGGCGTTAAATGGCCAAGAGCTTGTTAGAAAACTGCATGGGACACAGTAAACACGGATCTCTATTTTGTGGTGGAAAGGTTAAGTGGAACAGTTCAAAAGAAGCTGGATAAATTTGGGGACATCATCTACGCATATGGAAGCGAGAGGTTGGGAGTTGATAAAAGGAAGGAAAAAGTACAAACTATTCCTGGAAAGTCTAGATGGCAGCAGGAGATTGAACGCTTAGTTAGAGAAAGGAGACAGCTGAGGAAGCAATGGAGAAGAGCAGAACAAAGTCAGAAGGAGGGACTCAATCTGATACAAAGGGTCATAAAATATAAGCTTGCAACATTGCGCAGAGCTGAGCACCTACAGAAATGCTACAAAAAGAAGGAGTGTGCGAGAACTAACTTTTATAAAGACCTATTCAAATTTGTAAAGAAGTTATTCACCAGTGAGAAAAATGGCACACTAAAAGCATCTAAGTTTGAGCTGGAGAGATATTTGGAGGAAACACATACAGAATAAAAAAGACAGGAGCCTATGTCAATTCCTTCAGACATCCCACCTATCAATCCACCAGAATACCAAATGGAGGACTGTGCACCTAAGTGGAAAGAAGTAGAGCGAGCTGTGAAAAAAGCAAGGGCTTCATTATCTCTAGGGCCTAATGGAGTTCCGTACAGAGTGTACAAAAGTGCTTCAGGAGTTCTACGAATTTTGTGGAAATTGATGAAAGTGGCATGGGAAAAACAGGTTGTACCAAGAGCATGGCACCGAGCAGGTGGAGTCTTTATACCAAAAGAATAAGATTATACAAGCATCAGTCAGTTACGCTCTATTTCCCTATTAAACATAGAAGTCAATATTTTCTTCCGCATTTTTGCTCAGAAATTGTCAACTTACCTATTAAAGAACTGCTTCATTAACACTTCAGTACAAAAGGTGGGCATTTCAGGTTTCCCAGGATGCTTAGAACACATCAGTGTGATCTGGCAACAAATTAAATCAGCTAAAAAGGAGAGGAAGGAGCTCCATGTGACATTCCTGGATTTGGCTAATGCATATGGTTCAGTGCCACATGAACTTTGGGCAGCATTTGATTTTTTCAGTGCACTGATGACAATAACAAATTTAATGAAAGCCTACTTTGGAGATTTGCAATTTAGTTTTTCAACTTCAGAATTCAGCACTACATGGCAATGCCTAGAAGTTGGAATAATGGCAGGATGCACCATTTCTCCACTGGCTTTTACCATGGCAATGGAAGTAATTATTAGGGCATCAAATTGGTAGTGGGAGGAGAGCGCTTGGCTTCTGGAATGCGACTACCACCAATTTGAGCATACATGGATGACATGACAACCATGACTACAACACTAGCCTGCACTAAACGGTTATTTGGCGAATTAACCAATAACTTTGAATGGGCACGAATGCAATTCAAGCCCACTAAATCAAGGAGCATCTCTATAATTCAAATTAAAGTAGTAGATAAAAGGTTCTACATTAATGGTGAGGCAATACCAACAGTGTCTGAGAAGCCAGTGAAAAGTCTTGGGAGATGGTACAACAGGGATCTAAAGGACACAGTTTGTGTGGAAGAAGTTAGACAACAAGCAGTGGAAGGGTTGAAGAGCAGAGACAGCAGTGCTTTACTGGGCAAACTAAAACTCAGGTGCTTTCAGTTTGGTCTACTGCCGAGGCTGCTGTGGCCACTAAATGTGTATGAGGTTTTTTTGACAACAGTAAGGTGGGTCTTAGCCAAGGACGGTTTACTTGGCACCATGACCAGGGGCTGCAATTTTTGGCCTTAGCATTGGAAGACAAGCGTCCATTTATTCAGTGCGTCTCAGGCGCATCAGGTCCAATTTATTTTCGCACGCGCAGTTTATTTTAGACGTGCTGTTTAAAAGTATTTTTTTTTCACAGTAAAACAGGTTTAAAAGGCTCTGCATATCAACAGGACACTCAGTACTGCATCTCCAGCCCCGCCCCACCCCTTGTTCTCTATATTTTTCACATACCTCTTCATAGTTGTGCATACTGATAAATCATCTCCTGATCACTCGTTTTATCACCAAACTCCTCAATAATGCGATCCAAGTCATTATTTTATTATTGTAACATCTCAAAAAGCTCTGCAAATGTCCGTGATATTCTTTGAGCGCTGGATGCAGAAGCAGCTATCAGGGTCCGACATCGGATCGGAAAGGGAAAACTGTAATGTCGGACCTGGTCCGATATAGGACCGAAAGGGTTAACATCTACTCTCATAAAATGGAAATCAGTATATTGGATTTAATCATATGAACCAATTTTGGAGACTTAACATTTTATGAAGAGCATTAAATGTGTATTTTCTTAATTTCACTTTATTTGAATCTCCTGCAATTTCATTCAAAAGAAATACAACGCATAAAAGAAATTCATTTGCCTTGAAAACTTGAAGGCCTCTCTTATAACACACACTTGAAATAGGGCAGATTTCTCTCCAATACTGTGTTGATGGTCTATATCTAAATAGCAAGTGCTCACATAAGTTGTAACACAAATTAGTTAACAAACAAAACAAACACACATTATGCCAACGCTGCAATAGAAGCTAACCATCTCCTCAACCCTATCATGTCTGCCAACTGTTTTTCTTTTCTTTTTTTTTAAGCTACAACAATACCTATGTTAAAAAGTATAGTAGTGCAATTTATGGAATATTTTTTTTATGATAAAAAATATACATAATAAAACCTTAATCAGAACTAGAATAAAACCAAAAACTATGTAGGCCTATTTGACAAGTATACAACTGGACTTCATTTTCATAAAGGATAGCAGAGTGGCACTGATAATCAGGCACTAGTTGTTATTCTCAAACTAATTAAAATTTTAAATGTAATTCTTCTGAATATTATAACTTATTTTTAAATAAAATGTAAATGGCTTCAAATTACATTTTAACATCTTAACTTTTATGATAATTGCGGCCATTTAGTTCTGAGTTTTGTTGTCCATAACTGAGTACTTTTTTTGTTGAATTTACCAATACGTGAACGGAATGTCACTTTCTGATCAGCAGGGATCCCAGTTTTCCGCAATAAAAAAATAGTATAAAAAAGGGTTAAAAATGAGTTTTCCCTGCCACATTATAAGACACACAAACAGTACTATTGGGTAACAGTTAACACATGAAGTATTTATTGTTGTTCTTGTTACACTTGTTGTGTCTCTTTATGTTGTATTTTAGTTTATAACTTTAATTATTATGTTTGTATTTTAGTTTATAACTTTAATTATTCTTGAACTATAACCTTGTATTACAGTGTAACATGTGTAAATTGGTCTGCTAAATAAATAAATAAATAAAAATGGTTACACTTTCAAATTCTAAGCAAGTTACAAGCTTACCAGCGCCATTAGTCAATAAATAGCTCCCTGTTGTAATATATATATATATATATATATATATGAATATATATATATATATATATATATATATATATATATATATATATATATATATATATATATATATATATATATTCATGTTAGTTCAACTCCGAGTTAGTCTTCGTCATCCGGACGGCTATTGTTAAAATAGAGCTGCAGTATTCCAGATGCAATCGGTCTGACTTTGAACTGCCGGTTGATCCACTTTGTACAGAGGAATGTCGGCTTTTACACACATTTTGACAAAATCTGAAACCACAGTTTCCCACTGTTCTTTGGCAGTTGTAAGACCCTGAAATGATCCAAACACAGTGGTCTGTTTCAGTGTTTTCGGTTTCAGCGTCATCTTGTTTACGTTTCATTTCATTCAATTTATGTTTAGCGCTTCCCATGTGGTCTTCCTACGAGTGTAATCTAATCTACAGCCTTGCTGCATGAAGTACAAAACAGCACATTATTACCATCGGCGTGAAATTCGTCCTTGCCAGACTCGTTGATCCGATCGTTAGGGGTGATTTTTTATTGTTTTCAGCATCTTTGAACAGCTCTGAATACTAAAGTAAACTGAATTTTAATATGGGAAGCCGTTTTATTAGACAGTTATGTTTATGTAAATTTAAGGCAAAGTTGCCTGTGTTAATGTTTATATATTATACGTGTATTGATTTGGTTATTATCAAACAAACAAAAAAAGCCTTGCGTGTTTTTTGCCCCTCCCCAAGTGTAAAACTATAAAATCTCAGAAAACATAGAAAATCTGCGTTTTTCTGTGTTATTCTGCAGCAAAAGGATTCCTAGGATCCCTACTGATCAGAAAATGACATGTGATGCTTTGTTTATAAACTCGCTCCAGTGGCCAAACCTCATGAAATCGTTTGGAATCAGGAAGTAAAAGAAACGGAATACCCCACTGGTCACATGTGAGATAGCAGAGAAGTCAAATCAGCTCACAGAGCGCGACAGAGAATTTTATTGAACAATTATTAAAACTCAGCTGTGGAGCAACAGAATGAACGCTGCGTGTTGCAGCAACGCTGTTATTTATTTATTTTGTTCTCTCCTTGCATCTGGAGAAACGACGAGTGGGTTTACAAAATCCCACTAACAAAAAAAAAATTAGTAAGTAGCTTTTAGTACTCCATAAACTAAAACTAGATTGACTAAAATCAATGACAAAATGGAATGCCCATTGACTACAATGGAGAATGGAATGCCCATTGACTACAATGGACAAAAGAATGCCCATTGAATATAATGGGGAAAAAAATGAACAGGGAATGCCAGCTTGTATCTTAAAATCCCTAACAGAAATCTTAAAACCCCTAATACAGTTTCTTACAAATAAAGTAATGTACAAAATAAAAGTGTAATGATATGGAATGACAGGCCGGGAATACAGAAAAAACAATAAAATCATAGATAAATAAGGAATGACAGCATGAATCTTAAAACCCCTAATACTGTGTTTTACAAATAAACGAATGTAGAAAATTATTATTATTATTATTATTATTATTATTATTATTATTATTATTATTATTTGTTGGAAAATTGTTAGCGATTAATATTTAGAAATATATTTGGAATAGTGCGGTACAATTTGAATAGATAGATAGATAGATCTAGAAAACATTTTGCAAGAAGTAAACGTAATATAAAGACATATGAAACAAGTGCATTTAGTTTTTAATTAAAAATTAAATATATGACGATACTTTTTTGCATGCAGATTAAAGACTTCATCAGTGAAGTGATGCAGAAGTATCAGAAGAGTGATTTCTCAAAGTAATGATGTATTTTGTGTTTATATACACTGGCATTTTTTTGCATACAATAAAACAATAAGAATAAGAAATTAACAGCAATAAAGAGATGTGCAGCATTACATTAATTTAATAACTTGTTTTTCATTAGCCTTGCATACTTCAGAACATGAAATTGTCCATCCATAACTGTTACTATCCAGTAATTGTCTTTATTTAGGCATAAATCAAGATAATGACAAAAAGGGAATACATTTCAAATTTCATATAAAAATTAGGTTTTATTAATAGGATATGGAGTATTATGTTAATCTATGTTTTCTGTAGATGGCTTGTTTACTCTTGAAAGTGAATGAGCCAATCAAATGAGAAAAGGGGAGGTGCCAAATGTTCAGTTGCAGCCAGTGACAGTTAAGCCCTTTTCACAACTGGCACTCCTTCCCGGGTCCTGGCTACCCAGGTCACAATCCTGCATAGTCTGAAACCACGTACCTGGGTTGTACCCGGGTTGACCCAGGTCTCAGCAACCTACCTCAGGATGTAGGTCGACACGCTTTGACCCGGGTTCAGCGAGACAAAATGCATGATGGCCATTCGTGAGCCAACACAGTAACAAACAGCCACGCCTGCGTGAAGGTTTCACTTCCACAAGTAACATTTCTGTTTATTCTGTTTAGCCATATTTTTGTTGATTGAGATACACCGTGAGCCAGATTGGTGATGCAATCCACACACAGGCGGAGGGCGGGCGCAAACCCGGGACCTCTCGCATCACTGTACAAGAGAGCCGGCTCCTTTGCAAGGAGCGTATATCGGGCTTATGTCTTGGTGTGTGATTACATCACCTACCAGCCCTGCTGCTGCCTTCCCCCCCATGCACCACGCCACACTCTCCCCTGCCAGCCTCTGCCCCAGACTTGCTCACCAAGCTACAGTCCGACGAGTGCGTGCTGAGGTACCTGCGTCCACTTCTGACACCACTGTGGAGAACCTTAGTTAACACAGGTACCCCAACACGCATTCGTCGGACTGTAGCCTGATGAGCAAGTCTGGGGCATATTCAAAATAAAAACATGTATTATAAAAGGTGGTTCTAGTATTAATGCATTTGATTTGTTTAATCTTGTTTACTGGGTTGGGTATCTATACCTATAAAACCATAAATTGTGGATGAGCAAGACAGCAATAAAGGTGTGTGAATATACTATTTACATTAACTCAAACTAATTTAATTTTACAATGCTTTCGTCATTCATATCCTGATGCTAATTTTATAATGATGTTTCTTGACTGAGGCAGTAATTCTACGCCAAAATGACAGCAAATGTACATAATTAAAACCAGATATTGAACAAGAGATATTTTACTTTTTTTTTAAATAAAGCAAGAATGCACATACGCTATTTTAATAGATACTGATAAAATGTGTTTACTATTTAAAAAATGATCAGTAACTTGCTGACATATCTAAACATATCTCCAAGCTGTTAAGTCTGAAATGTATTTGCCTTAACTGACTAGTTAAGTTACAGATGAGCAGAGGATATATGCTGAAAGAAGCTGATTTGCACTGGCCTCCTGTATAACCCTCAATGAAGCCTCTGTCTGGGTTCTTTATCTGGTAAATCACAGCTTTTGACTTCTTGGCACCTACTGTATATTACTTCGAAGAAAAATGTATTTGCTCTCCCAAGGGGGCCTTAGCTGTAGGACATCCTTGTTTTGCTCAAGTCCTTTGTCTAATACATACTGTGTGTACTCAGCACACAGAGCCTCTGTGCAGAATCGAATGTGAGTGTTAGACAATTGCAAGGGAAAAAGTAAATAGGGACAGGAAACTGACTATGTTTGTGATTATTTGTGATTGTTTGGCAGACCATGCAGTTAGCTCACCTCCAGGTGATGTTAGGTAGTCCTAGATTAGTGCTCTGCTCTGAGAATGTAAATTTGATTCTTTCTACACAAATATAACAAACAACATGAACAAACACTCCTCTCCTCAAAGCATTTTTCTAACTTCACAATGTAGTTTTACTTCCAAATGAATAATGAACATTTTTTGTCTTAAATGGGACATACTAAAGGCAGCGCAATTGGGCGAGGTTCAATAGGAAAATAAAAGCTGCTAAGTGAGTGGTAAAGCATGTCATTCACTTGGAAAATAGTACCCTTTTGTTAATTTACTGATGTATTTTTAAGGGTCTACTTAGAAGGGTTATGTTATTTGGCAAATAGAATAGAGAACAGATAAACATAGAGTATAACAAAAATATTGATTTTAAAAGTTGAGGAAAAAAGCATTATGAGAATTTGCAAGAAATCATACCATTATCAATGTAACTTTTTTGTTTTCAGTGCAATCCTCAATATTCATGTTCATTTTTTTTTTTTTTGCTTTATATAAATAATACATTTGTTAAATTAAGGTAAACTATAAATATAGAATGCAGAATATAATACAGGATAACTTTTTCATCATGGACACTTGTCACAGAACTACAGTAGAAACTGCTAATGAGGTCATGTGAATATACTTGTAATTGCTTTGGGGAAAGGTTTCCTTCTGCATTGACTACTGTTTTAATTAAAACCTCTTCTTTAAAAATAGAATATAGGTTTCTGTGTGGCCAGTATGAAAAGCATCACCCTATAGCACATGCAGCCGCAGATAGGGGACTTCCAGTGTTTCATTTTCAGTTACAATGCACATGTCATTTAATTGCCAATGGTTTAGATGTGCAAGAAAGTCAAAGATCTGTTTGAAGAAAATCTCTGGAACATTGAAAAATGTTCTTGAAATGTAGAATGTTAAACAAAGAACAAAATGCATAACTATTGTGGTCAGGTGCAGTGGTGCAGTGCATAAATCAGGTCCACACAATCTTTCTCCCAAAAGAGTCTGCGTGTTTTAATAATAACAAAATAATAACAATAACGCAAATAAGTCCACCCCTTTACCAGCGATGGTATTGGGGGTACACGGCAGCTCTCTTAATTAAAACAAAAAGTAAACAAAAACGGGACTTTGTCTGTCCCCACGTTCTCCGTGCTCGCAGTGCTCTCGGGTCCTGAGAAGCGTGGTGCCGTGAGTGGTGCGGTGCGGTGCGGTGCTGTGCTGTGTAGTGCAGGGACGTGCTCTCTATATATTGCCGGTCTGCGGCTCACTCCTCCTCAAAACACACGTAAAACACACGTAATCCAAAACAATAAAACAATACAGGCTCCGGCCATCTGTTTACATTCTCAGCGCAAGGGGAGGTTTTGACGTAGCTGCTTCCCCTTTGTACCCAGCAAACTCCTCCCTGCAGTCAACACTTCACCATGGTTTCTCCAATAGAGGGCTGCCCCGCAGCTGAATGGCTACGCGCCCCTCCTAATATGGTCACCTTCCGGTTTCCACCTACCACCGAGGTGGCAGATCTAGGAGGCAGCATACCTCCCCCCTTACACAGCACCCTTTCTAATCGGGAGAGAGATTTACAGCATCGATCCTTTCTCTCTCGATCACACTATATACTGTGATTTTTGATTAACTTGTAAACATCAGGCCTTAGATATTCAGCTACACTGTAGTATGAATTTCCGCTGCAGTTTATAAAATGCATTTTTATTTTTATGTATGTGGGTAGAAGAAAAATACTCAATAGTAGAATTATTGAACAGTCAAATAATTCTAGTGATATATATTGAACTAGCCTACAAATTTTGATAGAAAGAAGTAATGTCAACATTTTACATGTGTAACATGTAATGTTATCAGAATATATATCACATATGTATGCAATAAGGCCCGACAGGCCGTCCATATACGTCAAATATACGGAGGTCTCAGGGCGTTGTGAGGCACGACATCCTGAAGGGCCTTATTGCATTTATAATAAAGGTCAAACAGTGGATTTGAAGAAAAAAAAGCATAAATCATGCTTAGGGCAAACAATTATTAGGTTTTTTTTAAATTAAATATCCTTACGCCAATAAAGTAGTCCCGTTTATAACTACTATTTTGAACTACACACTAAGTTAAGCTGATTAAATTAATTTTATTGGAACATGCAAAACACATTACATCTGTATTGATATTGTGGACATTGCCATTGAAAAGATACACCGGGGGCAGAGCTGAGACAGCACTATTTCTTTTTCCTGTGAGTGACAGTGCAGACACACTGTTTGAGCAGAACAGACGGGAGGAATAAAAATAAATACAGCGACATCTTGGATTTCAGTAATTTTTCAATGTATGTATCTGAGAGGGGTGGACAATGTGCAGAAGTGTCTTTCTGTAGTGTTTACAAACCGCTATAAATACATTATTTTAAGTGACAAAGTCGGGGTTACTGAGTATAAAGACAGCGATTTTTTTATATACTGTATATATATATATGAGTGCCTATAGAAAGTCTACACTCCCTTGAACTTTTTTCACATTTTGTTGTGTCAGTGCCTCAGATTATTTTCCACTTATCTACACACCATACACTGTTAAGGGAAAGGATTAGTCTCCAACCCCCTGAGTTAATACTTGGTGGAAGCACCTTTGGCAGCAATTACAGCTGTGAGTCTGTTGGGATAGGTCTCTGCCAACATTGCACACCTAGATTTGGCAATATTTGACCATTCTTCTTTACAAAACTATTCAAGCTCTGTCAAGTTCCTTGGGGAGCGTTGATGGACAGCAATCTTCAAGTCATGCCACAAATTTTCAATTGGATTTATGTCTGGGTTCTGACTGGGCCACTCAAGGACATTTACCTTTTTGTTCCTTAGCCATTCCAGTGTAGCTTTGGCTGTGTGTTTTGGGTTGTTGTCATGCTGAAAGGTGAACTTCCATCCCAGTTTCATCTTTCTTGCACAGGGCAGCAGGTTTTCCTCAAGTTCTTCTCTGTACTTTGCTCTATTCATCTTCCCTTCTATCCTGACAAGTGCCCCAGTCTCTGCCGATGAGAAACATCCCCATAACATGATTCAAGGTGGGCTTTCTTGAGTAATGGCTTCCTTCTTGCCACCCTACCATGCAGGCCAGATTTGTGGAGTGCTTGGGATATTGTTGTCACATGCACACTTTGACTAGTCTTGGCCATAAAAGCCTGTGGCCTCTTGGTAGCCTCTCTGATCAGTCTCCTTCTTGCTCAGTCATCCAGTTTGGAGGGACGGCCTGATCCCTGGAGCCAGCATTACACTTCAGCCATTAACACCAGACAGAAGGATATCTACATCATCATATGGAAGGAAACGTAAATGGATGGAGACACATATGGATCACATTAGTTTACTGTAAAGCTACGTCTTAGTTGGTGCTTATCTTGGCGAGAGCCGAGTTCAAATCAGCATGAAGTTTTAACATCTACTCTTGTGTAACGGAAATCATGAAGATCTGGATACGTCCAGTGACTGCTGTGAATAGTGCAGCTGGCAACAAGGGAAAGACCTCGTGACAGACTGGAGAGACAGCTGACAGGAGGAAAGAGACCCCATTGGGGCTGGTAAGGGTTAGCTACCCTTGTCGGCAGTATCCAGCTCTGTATTTACAGGATGCTGGAGACACCCGCCCAAGGCTTCTAAGAAATTAAAGAGAAAAATACCCCTAGAGTCTGCAAGAGCGGGGGCGGAAGATGACTTAACGTTGGACAACACGGTTAACGACTTAGGAACGGAAACGGATATGAGTATGGAGAGTACTTCACAAAAGACTAGTTCAAGATCTGCAGTTAGCAAAGACATGGAAATCCAGGTTTGTGTCTGCGGCTGGAGCAAGGCAACAACGGTCAGTGGTTTGAAGATTCATCAATGGAGAATGAAATGCTTGAGGGAGAAGGGACAAGGGCCTCGCATTGATCAGTACTTCTTACGAAGCCAGTCAAGTCAGTCGAATGAAATCCAGCGACAGGAAGCAAACCACAGTTTGCAGGATATCAGCACCCCTGTCATAGACGTGAGGAGGACTTGCATGGACACAGTTAGTGATGAACCTAATGATCCTTGTGAACCCGGTCAGACAAACCAGCATAAGAGAGAAAAGAACCTCAACGGGCACAAGCCTGGAGTTAAATGGCCAAGAGCTTGTGAGAAAACTGCATGGGACACAGTAAACACAGATCTCTGCTTTGCATTGGAAAGATTAAGTGGAACAGTTGAAAAGAAGCTGGATAAATTTGGGGACATCATCTACACATATGGAAGTGAGAGGTTTGGAGTTGAAAAAAGGAAGGAAAAAGTACAAACTATACCTGGAAAGTCTAGACGGCAGCAGGAGATTGAACGCTTAGTTAGAGAAAGGAGACAGCTGAGGAAGCAATGGAGAAGAGCAGAACAAAGTCAGAAGGAGGGACTCAATCTCTTACAAAGGGTCATGAAAGATAAGCTTGCAACATTGCGCAGAGCTGAGCGCCTACGGAAACGTTACAAAAAGAAGGAGTGTGCGAGAGCTAACTTTTATAAAGACCCATTCAAATTTGTAAAGAAGTTATTCACCAGTGAGAAGAATGGCACACTAAAAGCATCTAAGGTTGAGCTGGAGAGATATTTGGAGGAAACACATACAGAATCAAAAAGACAGAAGCCTATGTCAATTCCTTCAGACATCCCACCTATCAATCCACCAGAATACCAAATGGAGGACTGTGCACCTAAGTGGAAAGAAGTAGAGCAAGCTGTGGAAAAAGCAAGAGCTTCATCATCTCCAGGGCCTAATGGAGTTCCGTACAGAGTGTACAAGAGTGCTTCAGGAGTTCTACGAATTCTGTGGAAATTGATGAAAGTGGCATGGGAAAAACAGGTTGTACCAAGAGCATGGCGCCGAGCAGGTGGAGTCTTTATACCGAAAGAAAAAGATTCTACAAGCATCAGTCAGTTTCGTCCTATTTCCCTATTAAACATAGGCAAGATTTTCTTCAGCATTATTGCTCAGAGATTGTCAACTTACCTATTAAAGAACTGCTTCATTGACACTTCAATACAAAAAGGGGGCATTCCAGGTTTCCCAGGATGCTTAGAACACATCAATGTGATCTGGCAACAAATTCAATCGGCTAAAAAGGAGAGGAAGGAGCTCCATGTGACATTCCTGGATTTGGCTAATGCATATGGTTCAGTGCCACATGAACTTTTTTCAGTCTACTTTGGAGATTTGCAATTTGGTTTTTCAACTTCAGAATTCAGCACTACATGGCAATGCCTAGAGGTTGGAATAATGGCAGGATGCACCATTTCTCCACTGGCTTTTACCATGGCAATGGAAGTAATCATTAGGGCATCAAAATGGGTAGTAGGAGGAGAGCGCTTGGCTTCTGGAATGCGACTACCACCAATTCGATCATACATGGATGACATGACAACCATGACTACAACAGTAGCCTGCACTAATCGATTATTGGGCAAATTAACCAATAACATTGAATGGGCACGAATGCAATTCAAGCCCACTAAATCAAGGAGCATCTCTATAATTAAATGCAAAGTAGTAGATAAAACATTCTTCATTAATGGTGAGGCAATACCAACAGTGTCTGAGAAGCCAGTGAAGAGTCTTGGGAGATGGTACGACAGGGATCTAAAGGACACAGTTCGTGTGGGAGAAGTTAGACAACAAGCAGTGGAAGGGTTGAAGAGCATAGACAGCTGCGCTCTACCAGGCAAACTAAAACTCTGGTGCTTTCAGTTTGGTCTACTGCCGAGGTTGCTGTGGCCACTGACTGTGTACGAGGTTTCTTTGACAACAGTAGAGAAGCTGGAAGCTTTAATCAGTTCATACATCAGGAAATGGTTGGGAGTTCCACGCTGCCTCAGCAGAGTGGGACTTTATGGTAAAGGAATACTGCAGCTACCAGTCTCCACTCTAACTGAGGAGTTTAAGTGCGCCAAGGTCAGATTGGAAATGACATTAGTAGAGTCATGCGACAAATGCGTAAGAGAGGCAGCACCTGTGTTGAAAACTGGAAGAAAGTGGGCGGCAAAGAAAGCTGTGGAAGATGCAAAGGCTGCCCTTTGAATTGGTGATATCATGGGGCAAGTTCAGCATGGAAGAGGGGGTCTTGGTCTCAGTTCAGCTCCTCCTACATGGCACAAGGCAGCCCCAGCTCAAAGGAGGAAGCTGGTAGTCAAAGAGGTGCAGGAGGAGAGGATGAGGTGTATAAAGGCCATTTCCCAGGCCAAGCAGGGAGAATGGATGAGATGGGAGAGTGTGGAACAACGCAAGATTGGCTGGCAAGACCTATGGTCAATGGAACAGAGCAGGATCAGTTTCCTCATCAGGTCAACATATGATGTTCTCCCATCACCACAGAACCTAAACCTCTGGGTAGGAGAGGATCCCTCATGTCCTTTGTGTTCATCACCTGCAACATTAAGGCACATTTTGACAGGATGTAAGGTGGCTCTTAGCCAAGGACAGTTTACTTGGCGCCATGACCAGGTGCTGCGATGTTTGGCCTTAGCATTGGAAGACAAGCGTAACATGACCAATAAGTTGCCACCTGTTCCATCAAAACATTACACACAAAAGACAACATTCCTCCGCCCAGGAGAGCAACCACCAAGAAAAGGTGTTAAAACCAATCCTCGCTCAGGACAACTGGAAGCTGCTAGAGACTGGAAAATGCTGGCAGATGTTGGTCAACGGCTTGTTTTTCCACCTGAGATTGCCACCACTAACCTTCGACCAGATATTGTCTTGTGGTCTGGATCAGCACGCCTTGTTCACCTGGTAGAGTTAACAGTGCCATGGGAGGATGCTGTAGATGAGGCGTATGAGAGGAAGAAACTGCGGTATGCTCAACTAGCCACTGAAGCGGAACAGCGAGGATGGAGAGTCCGGGTTTACCCAGTGGAAGTGGGTTGTCGAGGATTTGTGGCACACTCTACAACCCGGTTTCTCAGAGACGTCGGATTCAGTGGCCAAGAATTGCGTCGCACAGTGAAGAACTTATCTGAAGCAGCAGAGAGGAGCAGCAACTGGCTGTGGTTGAGACGGAAAAATTCTGGCTGGGGATCTCAAGCACAATAGAAAGAAAGAAACGCTGATATACAGGTAAGTAAGCTGGGCTGAGTTGAGTGGGGGACGGAGGGGGGTGATGCTGGGATGCCAGAATCACCGTCGAGTCCTCTTGAGGTGTCGTGGGCTAGTCGACGAAACACTGAGGATGGAAGGTGCCCACTTGAAGACCCCAGAGATGTACCCTACTTAGCTCAATCCAGATGGTTGTCATGCTGATGCGCTGGGGAGGCTGCACTGTGGTTGATCCCTGGAGCCAGCATCGCAGCCGTTGTGTGTGCTGATGCGCCAGGGAGGCAAAATAAGCTGATCCCTGGAGCCAGCATTACACTTCAGCCATTAACACCAGACAGAAGGATATCTACATCATCATATGGAAGGAAACGTAAATGGATGGAGACACTTATGGATCACATTAGTTTACTGTAAAGCTACGTCTTAGTTGGTGCTTATCTTGATGAGAGCCGAGTTCAAATCAGCATGAAGTTTTAACATCTACTCTCGTGTAACGGAAATCTTAGACAGGGTCTTGGTGGTGCCATACACATTCCACTTCTTAATAATCATCTTGACCGTGCTCCAAGGGATATTCAAGGCGCTTTGATATTTTTTTATACCCATCCCCTGATCTGTGCCTTTCAACAACTTTGTCCCGGAGTTCTTTTGAAAATGCCTTGGTGCTCATGGTTGAGTCTTTGCTTTGAAATGCACTACCCAGCAGAGGGAACCCACAGGAACTGCTGAATTTATCCTGAAATCATGTGAATCACTACAATTTAACACAGGTGGAGGCCACTTAACTTGATGAGTAATTTTGAAGGCGATTGGTTACACCTGAGCTAATTTAGGATTGCTATTACAAGGGGGGTGGACACTTATCCAACCAAGCTATTTCAGTTTTTCTTTTTAATTAATTTTCTACAAATTTCTAGAATATTTTTTTCACTTGGAAGTTGTGGAGTAGGATGTGTAGATAAATGAAAAAAATATATATTTTAATGCATTTTAATTCCAGGCTATAAGGCAACAAAAGGTGAACATTTTGAAAGGGGGTGTAGACTTTCTATAGGCACTGTATATGTGTATATATAATGTCATTCCCTACTTTCTACATTTGATTATTACTTTATATATCCATCTACAATACAGATTTCGAAGTACAGAGAAAATCATAAATTATTCATAGCGTGTCCTCACTTGCATTACATTCTGTCGGCATTTGCCATGTATATGTCTGTAAGATAAACTTTGTCACACTAACATAATGAAAAAAGGTATAAAACAAATACAGTCTCTCAATCAAACTGTGTAAGAAAACAGAGACAAGTCTGGTAGGTTGGCAAAAGGCTTGACTGTCACTATACAATGTTTGGTGCAGTTTAATGAATGCCGTACTAAGATGGGACGCATAGCACAAAATCAACCATGGCCAATGACTGCTACACAAAGACCACTAGGGGAATCGAACATAGCTGATGGAAGCTGCAGTGGGCTAAACGAAGACACACTGTTGAGATAAGGTCAGTGAGCAATTTTCCTCATATGGAAGCTTTTTGTGCAAATTGGTCCAAATAATGGTCTGTGTATTGGAATTGGGGCTCCCACAGTAAACTGCACTTATCTTTGGTGAGATCTGAAAATAGTAATGCTAGCAATTTATGTAATTTAGGTTCAGAATGGTCCATATAAATCTTTTGTTTGGAACAAGGAAGTACCTGAAGATGACACTTCCTAATGCTCATATACAAAAGCACTCCTAGGGACATAGTTCACATTTTTAATTCAACGCTTAAACATGAGCATAAACATGACTATGTTTTATTATGTCTAGTTAACATCTTGTTAATTCATTTTGCTACAGTTTAAGCACAATCAAATATTGTTGACTTTTATTCAACTTTGTATTCAACTAGTTATTATCATTTGCCATTATTATGTAGACCTTTTCAATAATGGAGGCAGATTAGCGTTAGTAAACACAGTAAGTTTCACAGAACTGTACAGTATGTAACTAAAGGTTGACAGAGTTTTAGGGTGCCTGTCGATGAAGGCTCTGCTGTCTGGTACAAAAGTCGAGGTCATTATCACCATTACATTTTTTTTTTTCATTTGTGTCTTTTAAAAAATACACTTAAAGCCTGGATTTAAATAGTTGTTTAAATATTAATCATGCTATATCAGCACATTAAATGCATAGTGGATATGTTAAAAAATATAGCGTGAATTGTAATGCAAATAAGAAAGATCTTAGAATGTACACTAAGAAGAACATTCTTATTTTTATTATAATTAACCTTCTCTATATTAACAAATCTGGGACATGGATGCATTCAAGATATTGTAATATAGATTAAAGGATGTTACTTACAATAGGGAAATGTTATAAGGTCCAACAAGTATGTCCCTTTTGATTGTACATTCATTATGGTGTAGTGCCAAGGCTCTGTGGTATTGCATAGCATTTCGGTTCTCATCGTATACAATTCTGCGGCATCTTTGTCATCCAGAGAATGTCTTACTATTACTGTATCTATTTAATTATGTTTTAAACTGAAATTTTATTTATGGAATAATAGTCTATTGCTTCTTGCTGACTAGATTATACATAGTGTGACAGAAATATAATGAATCTTGGTTGTAAATCTCCCTCCCGGCCTGTGGGGGCGCTAAGCAGCGAAAGTAGAGTTCTTTGGACGGTCTGGCCTGACAGTTCTTTCCCAGGGCGAGACTCCGTTGCAGGAACGTATTGACACGGAAGGGAAACAACGTAGCAGCTGCAAATTGTAGAGACAGCTGCACTTGTTTACCAAGGGGTCATGCGTGATAGCATAAAAGGGGATGGAGAATCACAATCTACTCCTTCGCTTGGTTTGAGAGATCGAAACTGGAAGGACCGGGAGAAACCCAGAGAAAGTAAAAAGTATTAATGAGTATTTGTTTGTTTGTTTGTCATTGTTAATAATTGTCTTTTGTTTGTGAATCACTAGACGGCTAACACGTATCCAGAGCTGTCGCTTTGGGCCAGCACTACCTGGAACAACACTACACTATAGTCACTTTATAAATTGTTATTACACACCACGAGCACTACTGGTGACCGTGTACAGTATTAGTGTGGGGCAGATAACGTGTGTTTATTATTTGGGCTGCAACCCATTATTATTGTTACCTCTGTGCTTTACACATTGGTGTGTATTGCCAGAGGTTTATTGTTTGGTCGCCAGACCGGGATTAAAAATAAAAGACCCCTTTTATTCCAAAACGGATTACAGTTTCCTGGTTGTGATTATTTCTGCACTGAATCACCTCTGCACCTGTTCTCACTCAGCAGCCACTTTGCCACAATAGTCATTCTTTATTCATACCATGTTTTGTTTGGGCTAAAGTTAAGCATTAGAAAATAAATATCCCTGTTGGTAATTCCAACAATGTCTGTCACTGGCTGATTAGAGTTGGTAGTTTGCTGTTTTTAACCTTGCACAAAGTGCAAACACTGTAGCTTTTGCATTCTATCTGATTTTTGATACCAAACAAAGGCTCCTTTAGCTTCTATGCTTCCATTGAAAAAATAGTGTTTTTTACATTTTCATGTGAATTTCTAACAATATGTTCCCTAAAATGTTCCTGCAATGCTCCTTTCAATGTTTTGTTTTCTTTCAGTATTTTGGTGTAGATTTGGGTGAAATTAAATCATTGCTTTAAAATTTGAAGGATGAGTGCATTAATAACCAGTACAGCAACAGAGAAAGCAGCACACATTCTCATAACTGCTGGGAGATTTATTTAAAATGTAAACTAAAGCACATACCTAAAAACAGTTAACTGTAAATTCAAGCCTACATTTGTAGTTGCTTAAGAAAGACTCTATTCTGTATGTGGTGATACATTTGCCTGCCTGTTGGACCCATGTCAGTAATAACCTTAGTGAAGTTGCCTTCATTATTTCAAGGACTGAAATGACCAGGCTTCCTATGGTTATACATATGTATTGCCATGTATGCAGCAGGAAATAGCACTACCATGACCGCTGAATATTTAAATAGAAAGCATAGCTTTAAAAAACAAAGCACGAGAAAAGCTAAACCTTCTTAAAAAGGTACATAAATCTGAAAAATAGCAATAAGGCACAGTTTCTAATTCCAACAACACCTTGATGATCTAGTATTACCTTTGTTGTAATGCCCTATTAGCAGGGTACTAGTGCCTTGTGCCAAAACTCTTTTTTTTTGCCACCATGCAAGCACAAACAATAGATAAATCCTGCCTAATTTCCCCCCAGGTTAGCCTTACCTTTCCAACACTCACAAAAGTGGACAGACATCCCTGGAAACAATTGGTTGCATTGTTGTATATCTTTGATTAACTAAATAAACCTATGGCTCAAATTGTTGCCAAGCAACAAACTGGTTTCCAAAACCTCAAGCCTCAAAAGAATACTGAAACAGATAAATGTTAGTATGCAGATACTAAAGGCCAGTAAATCACCATGGCTGTCCTAACACAGCAAAAAACATTATTATTGGCAGCGTAAACAAAAGTACTGAAAAAAAATGCAAATGTATTTGATTAATTTCAGACTAGCCCTTTTGCCAGGTAATTTGCTCATAGCTGCAACAGATTTCACCATGTGTGAGCTGTTCATGAATTCTATTTACATTGTGTTGACTTGTTTGTTTAAATAGGATTTGCTAAATGGTGCAGTGTAAATGCATATGGTTACCTTTTTCAATTAATATTTTATAATTTTGCTCTCAGAACATGCAGATTAAAGCAAAGCTGTTTATAAAACATAATTTTATAAATAGATGCACTCACAAAAAAAAAAAGAATCCATAGCTAACCACCGAATACTATTTTAATAGTAGGATATTTTAGTAACTGACACAAAATAAATTGTTTTACTGTGTTTGCCCATTCTAAAAACAGAAAGTCTGGAGAAATAAACACAGCAACACATAAGGCTATGCAAAATTAATGTATTACAATTCGGCCAGGAGGGACACTACACAATTTGGTAAAACGGCACAACACTTATTTTCTCTTTCATCAGTGCTTTTTCAAGGATGCTAATTGAAATTGGATTCACAGGAGGGAATTCTTTGAGCCTGGGTGTCCAGCTGGAACTGAATACTAATAGATTCGTTGTGGAGTCTCGGAGTTAATCATGAAGCGATCCCAACAAAATGCCTGAGTGTTGTAGCGTTTCACAGGAGGCAGAAAACAGAGAGACATGCTTTGTTCTTTGTTCCAATAATCGTTTATTTCAGACACTCTCTTGCACCTGCCAGAGACCACCGCTCTGTCAGCTTCACAGCTTATACACACAGGATACAGCAATACAGGAACACAAGAACCATGGCAACCAGAACAGCAACAACAATAATGGCGGCGCAGTGTCCTTTTATAACATTAGCCCCGCCCCTTTATGCTACTAGGGTGACTGAACTTACACACGTCCCATTGGTCCTCAGCCACACACTAGGACCAGTGGGCACAGACAAGCAAGAGCCAATGAGGACAGACCAACAACAACCAATCACAGGGGAGACACAAAAGCCACTTGGCACAGGCTATAATTACACAGACACAGACAAGAGGTAAACAAACAGCGGCGAGAAATACAGAGCGGGAATGGAACACAATTACAGCGGGAAATACAGCACAAAAACACAAACGCACAGATTGCTACAGTATATTCAATGTTCTCCTCCCTTGTTGAATGTTTTTTTTCCTCCATAGTTAAATTCTGAAACACAAGCTGTCCTGAGGGATATTACCAGTAGAGAAACCATTAAAATGCAAAGTAGCAAAATCTAACTGTCCCTTGATAGGGAGACTATAAAGATGTGTTGTGGCTGAAAGGAGGATAATATATATGCAAATAAACAAAGCCGGCAAATCTGAAACTTCATGTCCACAAGTGGAGCAATATCCATAAGATTGTATACAGTACATAAAGGGTGCTCCATGATAATAACTGTGAACGTGACACACTGGACTTGTCCATCTACGACGTAAGGAAGTTGTAATAGACACATTAAGTCTGTCTGATCCAACCCCCCCATATGACAACACTGGAACCTCCACGGCAGTCATTTTGATGGTTTTCACTCTTGAAATTTAAATTACTCTGTATGTGTGAAACATACCCAGTTGTCCGTTCTTGACTAAATACATATATTAAATACCCTGATGACTTTTGAAAGGCAGGCACGCAAAAATAAAAAAAGTTATAATCACATCTACCTAGAGCTGTCATTTTGACTGCCTTTCAATACATGCTTTTATTTTGAATATAACCTACAATATTCTATTTTATTTTTTATACACAAGCCTGTTGTTATCTCTACTGGACCTGGCAGCCATACATTCCTTCATTTTGTACAAGGAATGCACTGGGGAAGATGTCAGTAGGAGAGATTTCATCTTGAAGCTAGCCACAGTGCTAAGGCACAAACATTTCGATCAGAAAACTGCAAAGCTGCAGGCTGCAGCAGTTCAACCTGGATTCTGTGCTGCGAGTGACACACATGCAAGAGATAAACATATGTTACTTTCATTTTAGATTAAAAACTACTTTAGTTTTTACAGTTTTCTATGTATACCTGTTTACACATTAGTTTCTTTTGAAATGTTTATTTTATTATAGTTTTCATTTTTAAGTAATGCTTTATATGTGGTAAGTTACAAAATAAACCCTTTAATGTTTAATTGTTCATTTAAATACAGCATTTCAGCTGTGCAGATGTTTGATATGATGTGCTTGAATACGACTTTTGAGTGGTATCCGATAGTTTCTCTTTCATTTTAATATTGATGTTGTTTACAATGTACCGTCATAATGACTGCCGGCAGCGGTTTGAGGTAAGAGTATAACTGCTGCGGTTCTAGTGTTAAACCATCTGGTCATTTTATACTATGGAGCATATTGCCCTTAAAAAGTTTATTGTACTTCAATTAAATCATAGAGAAGTGTAGTAAAAGTATATCAAAACCATGGGAAAACACAGATACATGGCAAATTGTTGTAACCAGTGCACAGTGGGAAAGTCTATAACTGTTTCTATGGCAATACTTGAATAACACAAACTGGATTTACATATACAGTAGACTCTTGTTAATCCGTGTTTCAATAATTTGTGTTTTGATAATGTGGTTCAATACAGTACATTATCAAAATGTATTAGTGGAGAAATCATCTGATCTATGCGTAAGCAGGTATTTGTGTGCTTTATATATGCAATAAGGCCCAACAGGGTGTCCGTATACATTGAATATACGGGTGCCTTGGGACATTGTGTGGCACGAGACAAAGGGCTTTATTGCATTTATAATCCAGGTAAAACAGTAGTTTTGAAGATAAAAAAAGCATAAATCATATTTAGGGCAAAACATGACTTGTTTTTTATTAAATATCCTTATGCCAATAAAGTAGTCCCATTTATAACTTTGAACTACACACTAAATTAAACTGAGTAAATTAATTTAATTGTAACATGCAGAAGAATGTACATGCCTTGACCAGACTGCATCCAGCTACCTCCAGACCCTTCTCTCTCCCTACACCTCCACTCGACCTCTCCGCTCCTCCTGCACTAGAAGACTGGCTGTACCTCCTCTACGCTCCCCTGCCTCCAGAGCCCGCTCCTTCTCCACCCTCGTCCCGCAGTGGTGGAATGACCTTCCTACAGATGTCAGGATTGCCCAGTCCCTGACCACCTTCCGATGCCTCCTCAAGACTCACCTCTTCAGACAGCACCTGTAGAACTCCTCTTTTCCCTCTGGACACTTTATCACTCTTCCTTAATGCACTTTACTTGCTCTTATCTGCTCCCTATTTTACTGCATTTAACCCTGTACTTTAGAGTACTGTAATCTGCCACAAGTGTTATTTAATCTGTAGTATTTTGTATTTAATTATATCCTGATGTAACTATCACTGACACTGTTATCTGCTCCGTTATTGAATCGTATTTTGTCATATTGTGGCAGGGTGGAAGCCCTACACATGGGAAATATGTAGTTTTATTGTATATTTTTGCGTTATTTGTTGTAAATTGATTTAATTAATTGTTTAACTGCTGTGGTGCTCTGCCGGGGACGATTACCTGTCTGCGTGGAGCAGCAGGTGGGCGTGTCTCAGCGGAGCGTCAGTATGAAAACATAGAGATCACTATGATCAGGGCTGCTGCAAGGCCTGCCGTTTTCACGGCACCTTTGATTTATAGTTTGTTGTATTGTATTGTATTTTATTTTGAGTGTTTGTACAGTCATGTATCGTCCTCTGTGCGCTACCATCGCTGGTAGCGTCACATGATATTATTGTTTACTTTTTGTTTATGTTTATTGATTAAATCCTGTGCGCCTGTGTCGGCGTATCAACGTCAATCTCTCTACCTCAGTCTCTTCTGTGTTCTCCTCAGCCGCCTGAGGCAAGTATACCAGGACTCTACCACACATATACTTGTACTTGCTAGAACTGAAGTCATTGTATTTTATCTTGCTCTTAATTGTATTAATACTTGTACTGTGATTCTTGAAATGTATTTTTGTTTACGACTGTAAGTCGTCCTGGATAAGGGCGTCTGCTAAGAAATAAATAATAATAATAATAATAATAATCTTTATTGTTAATATTGTGTACATTGCCATTGGAAAGATACACCAGGGAGCGGAGTTATTTTTGTTTTCTTGTCACAGATACACTGTTTGAGCAGAACAAATGTGAGGAATAAAAATAAATTCAATGACGCTTCGGATTTCAGTAATTTTTCAAGGTCTGTGTTGTAAAGGGGTGGATAATGTGCAGAGGTGTCTTTCTGTGTTTTTCTGCAACGTTTACAAGCGGCTAAAAATACATTGTTTGAAGTGACAAAGTCGGGGTGAGTACAAAGACAGCAATCTTCTTCTGTTTTGCTATCTTCCAGTTCATTCAATTGTTCTTCATCCAAATCAGCATATCTACTTACTACTTTGGGGATTTTTTTGCTGGTAATTGGTCACTCAGTTTTATAGTTACAGCTGTACATCTGTAACTGTAAACAAGATGGCTACCGGTACTTTAAATTCTGTGAGACAGCGCAATGATTTTGAATATGTGACAAGGCTCCAAATGTCCGTATCCATCAAATATACGGATAGCTGGAACCTTGCTCAACAAATCACATTGCTTGTTTCAAGTTCCATTGCCAGCCCTGGATTATAATAGTGTGGAAATCAGCGTATCAATTAAATTGAGTACAGTATAGTGCAAGCCAATGGACAGTACTGTATTGTAGTTACTGAAACCAGTGACAAGCAGCAGAAAGCAGACTTAAGACTCTCTTAGCCTAGCAGTCTGAATATGAAGAGCAGTTATGACAATTAAAGTCTCAGAGCAAGATCAGTGCATGTTTTTAAACCAGACCTCTCTGCCTCTGAACAACGCTGATATTGGGACATTATATTGTATTTGTATTTTTGCATTTTTCGAGTTTTCAAATAATAGCGCACTTATGCAATTGTTACAGCGATATACTTGCCTCGTAGTCTCGTCAGTTGTTTCTTTTTTTTAAAGCACAGCAGTTATTTTAAAATCACACTTGGAACATGTTGTTTTCTCCAACACCCACATACACCACTGCTAATGCAGAATGCTTGTATAAAACTAAAGAGGAAAATGTTTCAGAAATGGTTACTATGCTCCTCCAGACAGATTTATATGCAAATTCCCACATGGGCATATAGTGGAGGCGGGAATATATATGTCACACTTTACAGTTTTGTACATATCTCGGTAACCTCTTGTCATATTGTGGACCTTCTTTAGCACAAGTTATTGAATGTATCTACTTTTCCATGTTACTGATAGCTGCAATATAGCATGTATTGCCATGACAGGGGATGAATGTCCCTGTATACAAGACTGTATACAATGGACACGATAAGAGCCTATGACATCATATACTTCCAACAAGCCTTTGACAAAGTGCTACAAGAAAGGCTAGTCTTCAAGCTGCAATCCATGGGTTTTAAAAGGCAGTACATGCATATGGATATAAAAATGTACAATTGCATATGCTGAACTGTTATAAATAACTTGGTGGAAAAGAAAACAGTATATGAAGATCCAGGTGAGCAGAACAGCAAGCCTATGGTGAACAGCATGGTGTGTATTTTACCCCCAGCCGTAGAACAACAAGCCTATGGTGAACAGCATGGTGTGCATAAATAATAGCTTTTGATTGAATATAAAGGATTGCAGCATGATACCGTATTTATTAACCCTTTGCGGTCCATTTATTACGCCAGGTCTAATTAATTTTCACACGCGCAGTTAATTTTATACGCGCTGTTTCAAAAGTATTTTTTTTCACAGTCAAACGGGTTTAAATGGCCCTGCATATCAACAAAGCACTCACTAGGCAGCTCCAGCACCGCCCCACCCTTTTGTTTGCTATAGCGTTCACCTATGTAAGAAATAAATAATAATAATAATAATAATAATAGTCGTACATACCGATCGATCATCTCCGGATCACTCGTTTTATCACCAAACTCCTCAATAATGCGATCAAAGTCATTATTTTATTATTATAACATCTGAAAAAAGCTCTGCAAATGTCCATGATAGTCTCTGTGCGCTGACGCACTCAGCCAGCTTGTTTACTATGAACGCCCCATTATCTGATACCTGATACCATGTATGACTATTCATGAGATACGCTTTTTTTTTTTTTTTTTTTCCGACTTGTCTCGGCTCCTGTCACTCCCACTCGGCAATTGAATGGTTTTCTCAGCTTTTTCCGGAGAAAAAATGACTAAACACCCGTTTATTGCGTTGCTATAATGATGTCGGACCCAGTCCGACAAAGGACCTGTGAGGAATAATTGCAATGTCGGACCCAGTCCGACAATGGACCGCAAAGGGTTAATGTTATGTAGGCATCTACACAATACAATTACTGGTGTGAAAAGCTGCTTTAAAATGTTATTAACCAGTACATCTTTAAAATTCTGTTTATGACATAGTAGACATAGAACACCATTCATAAAGCCTAATGCCTCATTTCCACTGCCCTTTCCCATTCCTCACGATCAGTTCTCATTGCATTACATCAAGATATCACACACCATCAAATTCATCAAAATAGCAGGCCAAGGTTCATGGCTAGCCAAAGCTGATATATCAGACACTTTCAAAGTGATGCCTATTCACCCCACCCTACACCACCTGTTTGGAATTTGCTGGAACAATAAATATTATATCACTCCACTCAGCTCACCTTCAGCTGCCTTAGAAGCCCAAAAATATTCGACGCTCTCTCAGAAGCACTTTGCTGGGTCCTTCTCAACTCCCACCATGTTCCATTCCTCCTCCACTTAATGATTGACTTCCTCCTCATCTCTCCTCCGTTGCATCCTCCAGCACAAGCAATTAATCAACTGAAAACACTGTTCGCCTCACTTAGCATTCCACTTTCTGAAGATAAAACCATCAGTCCAGTCCATTCTGTGGAATTCCTAGGGATAACGCTCGATACAATAAAATTCGAAGCCAGCCTCCCTCCTGCCAAGCTCGAGCGCATTCGTTCCTCCTTCAAGAAACAAGATCTTCTATCTCTCCTCGGCCATTTCAATTTCGCTTTACACATTATCCCACAGGGAAGAACATTCTGCTCTCGTCTCCTCGCACTCTCCACTACAGCCAAGAACCTGCTCCCACATCAATAAATCCACCGAAGCTAGGAAAGACACAAAAACGTAGGCCATGTTAAACTCCCACTGGAACTGCCTCTCCTTGTTCTACAACGACTACATTTCAGCATCCCATGATCTCGTTCTCTTTACAGACGCTTCATTCATTGGATTTGGTGGCTTTCTCGGTTCCCAATGGTTCTCCAGCAAATGGCCCCCTGAAATCCAGAATCTATCCCCCCACCTTAAATCTACAGCTCTACTCGAAATCTACCCCATCGTTACAGCCGTCCACCTCTGGGGGTACCAATAATGAAGAAAATCAATTCTCTTTTTCAGTGACAATAAACCCACAGTTCACATTATCAATAAAGGACGCTTTTCCTCCCCATCATCATGCAACTACTTTGGATAATTTGGATCTCAGTCTCTTGCAATTTCAAACCCATAATAATGCTGCTGATGCTCTTTCTCGTCTACAGATATCCCATTTCCACCAAGTGGTCCCTTCAGCATCTCCTCCTCTGCAAACCCCACCTTTCCAACTGCTCCTGCTCGACTAAACCCAACACTCTCCATCCTTCTGCAATCCACCGGACGCTACATGGCTACAGCCTTAGCCCCAGTCACTAGATCATAGTACACTACCAGCTGGTCAACATTCTCAACTTTCTGCGCTCAAAACCACATTCAACCCATCCTGTTCAATGATGACTGCATATTAGCCTTCATCGCCCACACGAGACTCTCTTCATTTGGCTCCCTCCACCATCAAATCATACATCTTTGGCATCCAATACTCGTACCGCTTAATGTCTGTTCCTTCTCCAACCCTGCTTTCCATATCTGTAGTTCGCTTGACGCTCTGAGAGATCCTCAAGAGCTCCCTTCCTACCTCCACCTCTCGCCTACCCATATCAACCACAATCCTACTTTCCCTAATTCCAACTTTTTGGAAAGACTGCTTTTCCCCCTTCGTGGATCTCGTCATGGAGGTCTTGTGCTTAACAGCTTTCTTCGTTTTTCTAAGCTGCTCAGAATTCACCGTTTCATCAGCCTCCAGCTTCCCCACATCTGGCATCCGTTCCTGCGACCTTTTCATGTTCCCTGACTCACATCTCCTCATCTGGCTCCGAACAACTCCATCAAGGTTGTTTCATTCAACTATCAAAAATCAATTCCCCAATATGCCCCTACTCCTCCATGACAAAGTACCTCTCCCTTAAACAACCTTTTCATTGATTCCTATTCATTGATTTCTCCCACACAATTATATCCCATTACTGGTTCGCTTCCCATCTCACCACTCTTGTTTCCAGAACTGGCCTTTCGCCCCAATCCTATACCCCTCGTTCATTTAGAATCGGGGCAGCTATCTCTGCAGCTAAAACTAACATTAATCTCCATTTAATCAAGAACATGGGCCGCTGGACCTCCACAGCAATCGACTCTTACATCCATTCATCCCCTACCGAAATAGCAACAGCCCATCAAAAAATGGCCAGTATTCCCGGAGTGGGGGCTACCTGACCGCCAGGGCCACCAGAGGTTTTCCCCTTCTAGGAAAGGTTTTTTTTTTCCTCTCCACTGAGCAGCCGGTAATCACATATCCATTCCACACTAACCCTATCCTAAACCCTCCTGTTTGTCTTGTACATCCCTTCCTTTCCCGTCTCCTTTCTAGCTGTCTTGTTTTATGTTATGCACTGGCGCGACTCTATGTTTCTCTCATGGGGAGGGTTTCTGCGGGGAGCCGGGGGTCCATCCTTTGGGGGGGTAAGTGCGGATTCACTCCCCTGACCTCAGGTCAGCCACACTACCTCGTCCTCCCACTAAGGAGGTTCTCACTGAGTAAGTCAGAGGGGACCACCGTCCACACTATCCTTGCACAGCTTGTGCACCTGTTCTATATGGGATATATTTTTCAGATATAGAAATATATTTAAAATATATTTTAGTCTGTAATCCATATATTTATTTTATATGGATTACAGACTAATGAAAATATATGGTGCACCTTATATTTTCAACAAATAAAATAAATATATGAATTACAGACTAAAATATATTTTAAATGTATCCCATGTATTTTAAATATATAAAAAGGGGCCAATTTCTATATATGAAAAATATAAGGATCATACTTTTCTACCATATATTAAAAATATGTTTTTTCAATAAGGGTTAGCAGACACCCAAATCAACTTACAATAGGGCCTCGGTTTTATGTCTCATCCAATGTATATAAGGGCTATCAACATAAAAAAAAACATGCACCAACCACAGGACTCTTGCAGTCACTGGTACGTCAGATCCTGGGAGAAACAATTCACTAGACCAAACTCCACATATGAAGATGCTCTATATGACCAAACAAATCTACTCAGCTTCCTGTGGTGTGTAAATACCATCCCCAGTACAGTCACATGTCTATACAGGCCCATCTGGTGTTCATACTAAATACCTCTGTTCTGTGCAGTGCATTATTAAACAGATGGTCCAGAAACAGAATCCTAGAGCCTGTTTATTCAGAGCTGAGATCAGGCATCAGGAATGAAATGCTGAAAGTGTACGCTCAAGAATATAAAATGACATAAAACAATGTTCCTTACTAAGCTGTAAAACCTAAAAATGCCATTTAAATGGAATCTACTAAAATGTTTATTTTATAGATTGTATGGTGGATTTCAATTTTATCCTTTGCATTTAAAAAGGGGGACTTTATCTCATATGGTTACAGTAAACATCTCCATAATGAACACTGTGGTTCCTGTTACCAGGGAAACAGATCGGTGCTAAGATGTAACAACACTGATGTCAATGTTAAACACTAAAAGGAAATGTTTAACATTAATCGAGTTCTTGAGCGAGGATGGATTGCTTTAATCAAAATTAATTTAATATTATTCTGAGCATGTAGAAATGCAGTAGTTCTCATAAAACCAAGAAGGTATTGCTAGCTGGTAGCTGCTAAATGTGATTGCCATGGTAACAATTCTACACTATATTACTGATGTAGGTATGTTGGTAGCAATTAGATCTATAAAAACACATGCATTATGTATCTACAAGGATTATTTATCTATTATCTTTCAATCTACTGTAAATGATGACATATATTCTGTAACAAATAAATTGGTGCTAATGTACTGTTGTGTCTTGTGGAAAGCAAAAGGCAAAATTAGACTTGAAAAAGGTCCTGATGCATTAAAATACCTGAACAGAACCTGACTACATGATTTGAATCTTGTCAGTAAGTTATACACTCCCAAGCTAATTTAATTCACAGCTGTGAGGAAATACAGTGCTAAAAAGATGGGGATTCTGTAGTTCATAAAGGTATGCCACTGTAAATTTCCATACATTTTTCAGCTTTTCCATACTTTTTCCATGATTATTCTAGGCATTTACCACAGTTTATCATGGTTTGCGATGTTTTCTTACTATGCTTTACAATACCTTTATGTGTTTTACCATGCTTTCACTATGCTTTATTACACTTTCCTGTGCTTTTCCTATGGTAAACTTTTATAAGGGAATAAATAAAGTACCAGTAATAACCCTTATTAGTGTAACCGAAGACTACTAATATGTTTGAATTTAGGGGTTCGACAGTAACACATACATGTTGCTTTAGCGTTACCCTGTGCACAAAAACATCATTAGCACAGATCATTTTTTAAAGGAGGGACAACAGTAACTTTTCTGTGAAAGTGCTAACAAGATATGTATTTCCTGTTTTATTTGAACTTTTTAATATTTTTTATTTGCAATCAATTATGTCTCATATGGTTAAGGAGCCTTCAGGCAAAATTATTTCATAATATGTTCAAAGGGCACAATAGCAGATCAGTTAATATAAGTAAACTGCATTGAGTTGCAAGATATTTATTGTATATCAATTTATTCATGACTAACATAGCATGAGTTATAAATCAAAAGTCGTAAAAAAGAAAGCTTTCTGTTTTACATTGTCAATCAATATTTTATGATGATTGTTTCCTAAAATATTATTTTGAATTACAGCACAGTTGTATCTTTCCTCAGGGGAGCAGCTTTTCATTTATTGAAAGTGCCCAATAAATCAGAATCTACGCTCACTTTGGACATTGCTCTGTGTTGTGTTATTTCAGATAGTTAAGATTTATAATGATGTGTTCAAAAGCAAGTGAATAGTGCTACCAGCTAGTTTTCAGGACCTTTTGATGTTTTTGTGGTTCAAAATGTACTAGGAGGACAAGGCATTTTGATTAGAATGTTGAAATATCAGTCTTCTGTTTTGGGGTAAATAATACTGTACATTATAAGCTGTGCAAAGCCTGGGTGCAAGTTTATTTTGTGAGTCCTACAAAATAAAGCAAACAGCTGAATTTATAAATTAAGGTAACAAGATGTTACAATGGTGTTTATGTTTAGGTAGTAGCCCTGTTTACAGTCAATACACAGAATGAATATGTTTTCTTCTAAATACGCTGCAAACTACAAAGTGTAACAGACACAGTTTAAAAACACTAGAAAATAAACCAGGAATAATTTATTTGTAGTTAATATAGTATTTTCAATAAAAATGAAACGGATCACCAACATTAATTATTGATTTCTGAACCAGCAGTGTATGACCTTCCTTCTAAAAACCATCTTGTACCTTAATTTATAAATTCAGCTGTTTGCTTTGACTCCCTCTTTATGTCATGCTTTTGAGCCATTGCTTCCAATAACACCTAAATGTATATAGAGTTAATTCACTAATCTCTTTGGAACCTGTAGAATGCTGTACTTTTGATAAGTTACAAACATGCACGGTTTAAGCTTAAAATGTATTTATTTTCCTTAGAATATAAACCTTGACTGTGAGCTTTGCATTTGTATGTCTTATCATTTGATGAGGTTGTAACATGCTGTGAATTATTTTATTTTATTCTACATAGCGCTGCTCAACCCCATGACCCCTATCGAACAGAGGCATAACTGTACCTTTAAATGTGCTTGTACTGTAATTGAGCGAACATTTCGTATCCTCAGAATGTGATTCCGATGTTTGGATGTCTGTGGCAGAACACTACAGTACACTCTTCAGAAGGTTAGCAATGTCATCCTGGCTTGTTGTGTTTTACACAACCTAGCTCTCCATAATGGATGTTGAACTTCCAGAGGTAAGATTACAGGGTTTGAGGGAAGCAGATGCTGAACGTGAAGCCCCAGTGTTGGAGGTTGTAGATGCTGCAAGTGCCAGGGAGGTCAGACAAAGCCTTATAGACAGGAGTTCACATAACTGGTACACAGGTACACATGCAGACCAATAAGAAAAAATGCAGACTTATTGTTGTTTAAGACGCAAATACATAGGCAGTATATATTTTTTTTAACAGGAAAGCATTTATAATAAAGGCAGCAACGGTGCTCACGGTTCGAAGGTGAGCTATACATGCCTAACTTAAGGAACCCCCCCACCCCCGGTCACTTGCTCTCTCGCTCAGCAAGAGAAACAGAAACATCTCGTATTCACCCTCCCCCTCCAGGCTGCTAAAACACGTTAGCCTTGCTTGACAGACTTGGTCATCCTCTTCAGTTGGGCTGCTGGACATTAAAAAAAAAAAAAAATGCTCTTATGTCTTCCTTCTTTTTTTTGGTTTCAAAATACCCTCCTTTCGCTAACGCAGACGCACAGGTGCTCTTAAAGGGAATGCTGAATCCTTATTGGTTGTAAACTTACCCCCACCACACTGTGCTTTGATTGGCTGGGCGCATGATTCGCTATTTGATGTGCAGCTGCGCACATATTTGCTAAATAGGGCTCATAGGGTCTTCCGAAGAACACCTTTATTGACATTAAAATAAATTACTATGATCGTCAAGAAAATAAAATCATAATTACTGATGTATTACTGTATTAAACATTACCTTTCAATTGGGAATTAAACATGTCTTCACATTTACTGCCATACCATGCAGTACATACTTGTAATACACTTCTTTAGGAAAGTATCTGTTAGAGATACATGTATTTCTCCTTTCCCTTTACTCAAAGCCTGTTCATTTGACAACTCAGAGTGTATAAAATATTCCTTTTCTAAGATGATATTGTAATGTATTAAAAAAATCATGATCTGTCATCTTTAATACAAATCAGGCATTACTGTAATGGGAAACCATTGATAATCAGCAAAAAAAAAAAAGAAACTCCTTAAATTATAATTAAGACAACAAGAATGAATCGAAGGGATAAATGCCTTTAAAAATGTTTTTTGATTTTCCTTAAAAAAACAAATACAACATGTGCTTAAGCAATTCACAGAAACACCTAAATGGTTAACTTGATTACTTGACAGCCAGATGTTAGTGCAACTGTATTTTGTTTAGCATGTAACTGGTAAGTTCTGAACTTTAGATACGGTGAGGGCTGTATGGCACATCTTTGGAGCCCAAAATGATTACAGGATCAGAACAGATCAGTCAGACTGTGTGTACAACAGGCTACAGCAGAATAATAATTCCCTTTATAGCACAGCCAGTATACTCAGTTTACAATACAATTATATGCAAGAGCCAAATATCAGAATTAAGCACATGTATTTACCCTGATGTTACAGCTAATTTATCAATGTTTACTGGCTAGCACACTACACCTATCCAACAAAAAGATAAACGAAGGTCTTGAACAGGTCCAGATGTGTAATGCCGACTGGGTATCATGTTACTTAGAGCTGGTTGCCAGAAAGTCAGTGTCGGCAGAAAGATGGATGACTGTTATTACTAGCTTCGGTCTATTGCTGATATTTTCACTGAGTATCTAATATACATGTTGCACGGCTTATTGCTCAGATGAAAAATGGTCCTTCAAATAACAAAGTGCCCAGGTCAGCAATATCTTAATCTCAGGGCATTTGGAATGTATGTGATATCTAGGTGGCAAAGGATCACCCATGCACAGACCTCTCACTAGACCATGAATGAAAGATTTGTACAATTTGCATGTAAATCAATTGTGACAGCCAGATATTCTTTCTTGCCTAACATGCTGGGACTCATTATGAATAAAAACAGTAAGCTTAACAACTGTACACCTTAGCAGCTGAAATCTTCCTTATAGCATTCATCAATTTTATATCGGTGCTATGGATATATAAAGTACCAACCTACCATACCAGAAGGATTACATGGACTATATTCATAACAAATAAATTGATTTATAAAATGTTTTTTTTCCAAGTTAACTGTGAAGGTAAGTTGTCCTTATAAACAAATTAATATAGTTTACACATTTGGACCCTGAAAAAAGAGACACACTACTTTTATTATTTGGCTTAAATATCAGCTCCCCAAAAAAACAACCACTTTAAAAGAATGAACCAAGAAAAGATCACATTTTTCAGTGATTTACGATATTACATTTACTACAAGGAACATTTTTCAATATAATTCCTAACCCTTCTCAAAACAATAGGAACAATGAAAAATATCATACTAGTAATATATATATGTATATATATATATATATATATATATATATATATATATATATATATATATATGATACTGAATGATTGTTCGTGGTTTACGGTTTTTATTCACCAGGAGGATGTCTAGGAAATCACGAGCCCCGATAATGGTGAGTGGTTTATGTAAAGATATACTCCTAAGGGACATATTATGATACTCTTTTATTATTATTATTATTATTATTATTATTATTATTATTATTATTATTAATCAATTAATTCATTCATTCATTCATTTATTAATTGATTAATTAATTGATTAATTAATTAATTAATTTCTTAGCAGATGCCCTTACCCAGGGCGACTTACAGTTGTATACAAAAAATACATATCAAGAATTGCAGTACAATTAAGAGCAAGATACAAAATACAATGACTTCAGTCCTAATAAGAGCAAATACAAAACACAGTATGATTTGATATTGGGGTAGTTCAAGAGCAGAGAACAGTGTTGATAGTTACATCAGGGTTAGATACGAGTACAAGTGAAATACAAGATACTACAGATAGGGTTAAGTGCAGGATTAAATACAGTAAAATAGGGAGCAGATAAGTGCAAGTTAAAGTGCATTAAAGGCAGAGTGCTTTATTGTCCAGAAGAGAAGATTTGACTTTTTCAGGTGTTGTCTGAAGAGGTGTGTCTTGAGGCAGCGCTGGAAGGTGGTCAGGGACTGGGCAGTCCTGACATTCATAGGAAGCTCGTTCCACCACTGCCAGGCAAGGGTGGAGAAGGAGCAGGCTCTGGAGGCAGGGGAGCGTAGCGGAGGTACAGCCAGTCTTCTACTACAGGTGGAGCGGAAAGGTCGGGTGTAGGGAGAGACGAGGGTCTGGAGGTAGCTGGATGCAGTCTGGTCAAGGCATCGGTAGGCGAGTACAAGAGTCTTGAACTGGATGCGAGCGGTAATTGGAAACCAGTGGAGTGATCGGAGCAGTGGAGTAATGTGGGAGAAGCAAGGCAGAGAAAACACCAGGCGAGCAGCGTAGTTCTAGATGAGCTGGAGCGGACGGGTGGTGGATGCAGGGAGGCCGGCCAGGAGGGAGTTGCAGTAGTCTTGCCTGGAGAGTACCAGGGCCTGGACGAGGAGTTGTGGGGAGTAGTTGATGAGGAAGGGGTGGGATTCTTTGTATGTTACTCAGGAAGAATCGGCAGGTGCATGCTAGAATGGAGATGTGCTGGGAGTAGGAGAGGCAAGGGTCCAGGGTTACCCCGAGGTTGTTGGCTGAGGAGGAGGGAGAGAGTGTGGTAGATTCCAGAGGAATGGAGATAGAATGATCAGAGGAGGGGGAGGATGGGGGGGGGGGGGGGGAAAGAAAAGGAGGTCAGATTTAGTGAGGTTGAGTTTGAGGTGATGCGAGTGCATCCAGGAGAAGATAGCAGACAGACAGGTAGCGATACGGGAGGGGATAGTGGGGTCAGAGAGGGGGGAAGGAGAGGAAGATCTGAGCATCATCAGCATAGAAATGGTATGAAAAACCATAGGATACGATGAGGGGGCCCAGGGAGCGGATGTAGAGGGAGAACAGGAGACCCAAGACTGATCCTTGGGGGACTCCTGTTGAGAGAGGGTGAGGTGGTTGAGCCGTGTCAGGTTACCTGGCAGGTGCGGTCGGAGAGGTAGGAAGAGAACCAGGCCAGAGCAGTGCTGGAGATTCCCAGGTCAGCGAGAGAAGATAGCAGAATAGAGTGATCGACAGTGTCAAAGGCAGCAGAAAGATTGAGGAGTATTAGGACAGAGGAGAGAGGCAGCACGGGCAGAGTTTAGCGAGTTAGTGACAGACAAGAGAGCAGTTTCAGTGGAGTGGAAACCAGATTGGAGAGGGTTGAGCAGAGAGTGGTTAGACAGGAAAGCAGAGAGCTGGCGGTGTATTGCCCGCTCAAGGGTTTTCAAGAGGAAGGGTAAGAGGGAGACAAGACGATAGTTCTGGAGGGAGGTGAGGTCAAGGGTAGTTTTTTTGAGGAGGGGGGTGATAGAGGCTTGTTTGAAGGCAGAGGGAAAGAGGCCAGAGAGGATATAGGTGTTGAGAAGGGAGGAGAGGAAGGAGAGTAGAGCAGGAGCAGCAGCTTGAAAGATGTGAGTGGGGAGGGTGTCCAGGGCGCACATGGTGGGTTTGTGGCCCTGTAGGAGGGAGGAGAGGTCAAAGTCCGAGAGAGGAGAGAGGAGAGAAGGAGGAGAAGGAGGGTGAGTTAGTAGGGGAGATAGAGGGTGTTGCGTTTGGAGTGAGAGAGGGTGGGGGAAGGGAGAGGTGTTAAAGAGTATGTGGATATCAGAGATTTTAGAGGAGAAGAAAGAGGCAAAGTCATCAGAGGAGATAGAGGAGGAAGGAGGAGGGGGGGAGGGTTGAGGAGGAAGGAGAAGGTAGAGAATAGTTTCCGGGGGTTGTTAGTGGAGGATTGGATAATAGATTGGAAATAGGAGCGTTTAGCAGAGACTAGATTAGAGGAGAAGGAGGAGAGGAGGGAGCGGTAGAGGTCTAGGGCAGCAGGGAGTTTGGTTTTCTGTCATTTCTTTTCAGCAGAGCGCAGTTTGGTTCTTGCTGAGAGGAGCACAGAGGAGAGCCAGAAGAGTGACAGGGTGGAGGGGCAGCAGGCCTTGGAGAAGGTGAAGTCCAGTTGACGGCCAGCTTTGTGGGTAGGAGGGGATGGAGAGAGAGAGAAGTTGAAGGAGTGAAGGAGAGGAAGGAATCCGGCAGAGTGGGTGGGGTTGGAGAGATGGATATTGAAATCACTTAACAGGACAGTTGGGTAGACAGAGAGGGGAGGGAGAAGAGGAGATAGTCAAGTTCATCGAGAAAGTGAGTGAGAGGTCCAGGGGGACGGTACAGTACAATTAGCAGGAGAGTATGGGACAGGACGTAGAGAGAGGACAGGGCAGCAGGAGTTACAGTGTTATCAGCAGAGAGCCAGATTTCAGTGAGAGCAAGGAAATTGAGAGAGAGGTGGGAGGCAAAGGCAGAGATGAAATCAGCTTTGTTAGCAGAGGAGTGACAGTTCCAGGGGGCACCAGAGAGAGTGCAGGAGGGGAGAAAGTGGGAGGGGGGGAGAGGCAGAGGGATGAGGTTAGAGGGGTTAGGGGAGCAGCGGCAGGGGAGAGGACAGAGGACGGGAGTGAGAGGTCAGAATAACAGGGATGTGAGAGACAGTCATAGCAGGACAGGTGAGACAGATATGTACAGTATTAGTGGGGGCAGGAGCAGTGGAGGGAGGGTACAGACCTGTCTAGTAGTTGGCATCTTCCAGAGCGCTGCTAGGTTCGGAATTTTTCCAACAGCCTCTCCTCGTAGGTCTCTCCTCACTGGACTACCACAGCTAGACTCCCGGCTCTTTGGTAGAGAGGCTGTTCGGTTGGCTGGCGCTTCGTGCTGGCGCACAAATAGGCAAGCTGTCTATTATATTAACTATCTGCCTCTGACTCTGGTTACCTGTAGACTGACCACTAGTAGATTCACTCAGCTTAAGTAGGCTCCACCTTCACTTTTCAAGGGAACTGGTTAACAGCTGCTAAACTGCGCTAAAGACAATACTTAAGCAATACAATAGTTTCAGTGCACTTCAATGGGATCACACAACTACAAAAAGCTGTGTGGAAACCAATCAAATTGCAAATCAACCTCTATTCAATTTAACCACACTCACCTGGTACTAATCACAAACAGTAAATCACGTAATTAAAACAACACCACCTTTATAATGTTACTTAAATACAGCTAATGTTAATTACTTGAAGCAGGATCACTTACCTATCTGCCTCTTCTATACCAAATATGTCATGCACATTGTTTTAATTGGAAGTCTATTTAACGAAAGGTGTTAAACGTTTATATACAAACATAGAAATACTGTATATAATTAATATCATGGAAGTCAAGTTTCAAGGTTTGCCGTGCAATGGATTCTCACGTTTGTGCATAAGTTTGTTATTGTTTGCAAGGCTGCAGAACACTTTATACATGATACAGCGGTAAATCCAATACAACTGTCCAAGTGTATTTCATTTTGGGGGAGTGGGGAGAGGGTACCCATGAAGAGGTGTACATTACAATTCTGTATTCCTGTAGCTGCTACGTAAACTTCACCCTTACTCCAATGATAGAATTGCCTTGTTGTCTCAAACTGATGGTTTGTCTGCGTGAGCCTTCTATGCTTCTGTACACAACACGTGTTACTCAGAGAGAGTCGAAGGAGAGGTTGTCAGACTGTCACTGTTTCGTTCACACAGAAATTACCACAGAAATAAGAGAAATGTACATCAATGAGAATTATATTATCAAAGTAAAAAAATATATAATGTTGTTTATGATGCCAGTGTCAGTGGTTATAAAGACAATAAAAAGAAAGACGCTATATGGTAAGAAATAGAAGAATTGGAAGTTAATGGTATGTCTATCTCTCTTTATTTCACCTTAATTTTAGTCAAAGTGACAGGGAGCACCACACACTGGTTTCGTATTTCTGTAAAATGATGCTTCTTTGTTTTAATAATGTTGACCAACAATAATAACAATAATAACTCACTGAAAAGATTGTATTCAAACTGAAAATCAATAAATTAAAAGTCATTTTCTCAGTATTTACAAAGATTTACAAAGAAATATGTCTATAGATGCAGCAGTGTGGAGCAGTGGTTAGGGCTCTGGACTCTTGACTAGAGGGTTGTGGGTTCAATCCCCAGTGGGGGACACTGCTGTTGTACCCTTGAGCAAGGTACTTTACCTAGATTGCTCCAGTAAAAACCCAACTGTATAAATGAGGAATTGTATGTAAAAATAATGTGATATCTTGTAAGAATTGTAAGTCGCCCTGGATAAGGGCGTCTGCTAAGAATTATATAATAATAATAAAAGATGTATTATTTTTGAATAATTTACATGTTAAACCAGATCACATATAAACATTCACTGTTTTTTAGTGTGTGGTGTACCCAGACTATTTCTTTTTTTTTTTTTCATCTCCACAAAAGAAGCAAAAGTCTAGGTCAGTGGCGTAGCTGTCAGCCATGTGCAAAAATCTTGATCCGTCACCAGCCCGCCCCCCCCCCCCCCCGCCCCGCAAAACAAAATCTAGTGGTCTGGGTTAAGGTTTTTCATCAATCTCCAGGTTTTTCAGCAGGGGTCTCACTGGTGTGATCACTTAGGGGTTGACATGTCTATTGAAAATGTATGTTTTCTTAATAGGTAACACGTAAGTATGTTATCTTAAAAAAGAAAAAATAAACTTGGTCGGGGGTGCACAGTAAGGATCACAAATTCCAAGTATCTGGCACTTATCATTATATCTTTCTAATTCCTGTGACTGGAGGTAAGAAGTGTGCGCTGTCATTGCAAACACATAACTTTTTGCTGCGGAAGATACTGTTTTTGCATTAGCCGCCATGGTTGTTTTGACCGCCAGTATGGTGGCGTAGACTGCTGGGGTCACGTGACTGCAATCCTTCAATTGGTTTGTTTACATCACGTGGATATGTTAATTGAATGTACAGATCAGTACTAAACAGTACATTTCTAATAAGATAGTGGAAATCGTTCAAGCAACTAATGTATGTCAAAAAAAATATTAAAGGAAGGTTGATGTTTCTTATGCATTTCACTTAAAACTGGACATTAGGGCATCCAAGCTTGTTAATTCCTGCCACCCGGACACAGATGCCAGTTCCCAGACTGTCCAGGTCAAACCCGGACAGGTGGCAACCCTAGTGGGGGGAGTGCTTAAATCAGTTCATTGTTCAAAGGGAGGTGGATTCCTTCTCCCCTAGAGATGAGGGACCAGCGGCCAAATCTATAAGCACTAACATTACCCATACCCCAAAGAAGCAACCATGATCCAGACATTTAATACTGTGTTGTCACTATTTCAAACTTTATTTGAAAGGTATATTGTTCTTCTCCACATAACTTATTAATGCATTACGTAATGATGTTTGTGTATGTAATGTTCATTGGATTTTACTTTGCTTATAGGTCTGAAATTCTAATTACTATGCTAAAGGCATGCCTGTAGTCTTTTTTCTATGAAAGGTGATTTCTATCTCCAGTGGCTATCCATTTCATTTTGTAAGTATTGAGGTTTATTCTTCTATTGAGCATTGTGACCGGGTACCGGCAGGGACAGAGAGTCCGAGACAAGGAAGCTGTAGTTTAAGCATGGCTGCACGTTTTAATAAACAAAATAACACAAAGTACAAACAAAAAGGCACATGGGCCAAAACAAAGTTTTAAACAAAAACAAAACTGTTCAGGCTGGGCAGAGCCTTCACTGAACTTTAACACACAGTAACAAACAGTGTTCACTCACCAACTCTTTCACCTTAACCCTTTGCACCTCATAGCTAACATAGCTAACATGTATTAAAATTCTAAAACATGAAGTCTAGTCAGATACTATTTTCTATGGTATTGTTCTAATAATAGCTTTGTATGCTGGCATTAATGCACTGAAGCCATACATGTTGGGGCATGGCAAAATAAAGAGTTTTTGCATGAACAAAAAGACTCAGAGCCCAGTATTTAATGATACCAACAGTCTCCAATGGTCTTACAACTTTAGTCACATGGATATACTGTCACTTCGAAGATAATAATATTATAAAAAAAAGCATCATAACATAAACAACACATGTAAACCAAAAGGCCCTCTAACATAGCCCAGTCATCACTTATGTGCATCATTTACAATTTTTTTTTTTTTTTTAAATGACGCCAGTTAGTGTTGTAAGGTTTGTGTAGGTGGTGCTGGAACCGCAGGTGTTCCCGGAGCATGTTTCATTGGAAGAATCCACAATCTCCAAATCTCTTTTGATGAGATTCAAGGTCAATTTGCAGAGCTTTTTAGAGGCTTAATTTGCTCCATCAAGGAGAGTGGATGTCTATATTTGCAGGTGAAAATGCTATTTCATTAAACCTGGTTGTGTGGTAAATCAATCTTAATTTACACTTATGATGGTAGCAGTGCACATACAGTATGAACAAGGTTACTGCAGGGAATACCAGCTACTTTATTCAGTGTATTATAGTATAGTATAGACATTTAGCAATATAATGGTGTTACCATAACTAGCTACTCACATTACACACCCCTAGCTAAAGATGGCTTAATACTAATATGGTATGCAGAGCTATCCATAGCCACTGGAAAAAGTGTCATGGACAACATCTACATGAAATTACTTACAAATCCTCTTTGTCATTTGTTCTCCAAGAAATCTAAAATAATTCCCAATTGTTTACTTCATTTTGTTTATGGCTACAATTCCAGGTTCAAGAAATTAAGGCTGCATTACATTTATATAATTTTAAATTAATCCTACTAAATATCTATTATTGCACCAACACATAATCTACTTGATTCAATTTGAGAAAACTGTGGAGGCCACTCATCAGAACGTAGCTCGAAGTGACTTTATTGAAGTGAACTAAAAGGGCAATAACACTGTCACGCAAAGTGTCATTAAAGGACACATTAACATAACCAAGGTCTAGATTCAAGGATAATCTGTATGCATATTTAACCCTTTAAGGACCAAACATTTTTCAGTGGAATGATCCCTCAGTACCAGGGATTTTCAGTGGGATGCTCACCCAGGACCAGGGTGTTTTTGGCTGTAGTTGTCTTCCTATAAAAATTCAATAAAAATCTGTAAATACACTATAGTTTACAGTAAGTGCAAAAAGTATTACAAAAAATCCAATATGAAATAGGATGCAACAAGTTAGGATTACAAGTTATATCTACAATTATATAACAGTAGTGCAGTAGGAGTGGTAGATCAGTAGCTCTACAAGTGCAGTCTAAACAGGTGTACTCCAATTTGGCTGTTAACCACCAAGCTGCCCATTTATTTTGTCAATTTCCATGTCAAAAATTGTTTTTTTTTTTGCAGATTTTTCATTCTTCTAAAAAGACACACTTTTTATTGTTATTATGAAAAACTGAAATATATTATTTCAATAAAACTTAAATAACAACATTACAATTGTAGCATTATAACAATATAAATCAAAATAAAAAAGACGTGCTAAACTTTACAGATGCACATATAACCCCCTGCACGCTATTCTCACGGAAGTGACAAATTTGGACTCGCTTGCGCTCAATGTGGAAATCGCTGGATAAGCAGCTGGGTGGTTAAACACATTTCCTCCACTAGCCAACAGTACTAATATACTTAACTGTTACACTGAAAAACCTGGGTCATGGGGGAGCATCCCACTGAAAAACCCTGGTCCTGGGGGAGCATCCCACTGTTTGACAGTGTATGTTTAAAAATGCACTGTATACAACATTGATATACCATTTCGATTTCAAGACCACGTCACTAACCTACTTCACAGGAGAAAGGCAGATCAAAAATCAAGCACATCCTATATAGACCTAATTTGTTAAACTTAAATAAATGACCAATAAAATAATTATACACCATACAGGTGAAAAGAAAGTGAAAGTTTACCTGCACTAGGAAAGGGCTAAAATAATATAAATACAACTTCCAACAAACACTCACCGACGAAAAAAACAACACTAACAACTAGATTTGTTCCCAGAGAAAGGAAGTCATACCATAATATGAAATTTTGAAAATACCGTATTACTTCAAATTAACACCGCCCTCAAATTAACTCCTCAGTCAGATATCAGTTTTTTAATAGACACCGCCCTCCAATAAACGGCGCTCTCAATAAAGAAACGTAAAGGTATTTTTTTTCTACCCCTGCTCAAAAAATATAGAAACGTGCAACTCTGCCTATGTACATGACACCCCCGAAGAGACTGCAACCTCAATCCAGCATGTAATACAAACTAATGTACACCCACCTTAGTAAGCAAATGTTATTTTATAGTACAGTCCCGACAGACAACCCAAGATGAACTACTTACAGCAGCCTTCACGTACCTTTTTTTTCCAGCACAGTTCAGTGCCAACACAGCAGGGGATAAAACAAGGGTTGTCTGTTTACCTCGTCGTCAGCTTGGATGGTCAAAACTTAAACTCAGAGGAACTTAGAGCTTTGGGGTCACTCTAAGCGCTATCCGAAAGCTGGCTGAAGATATCTTCTTGTAGGGGGTTTAGTTGTTTTGTTTTTTATTCAATTGGAATTTTACTCAGTCCTGTACAATTATATATATATATATATATATATATATATATATATATATATATATATATATATATATATATATATATATATATATATAAAACTTGCTTACTATCTATGAGAACATTTAGTTTCAGTTTCTCTTACAGAGAAATTACAAACAAGGAGATAAATTACAGTGAGAAAAAAAAAATAACCGAGTAGGATAGGAAATCAAACCGATAGTCAGAGGTAATATTTTTCGTTAAGAAAAACAACTCTATCACACTCAACTACCATTGTCTCTCCTCTTCTTGTCTTGCCCCATAGCAACCAATACACACTCCTGATTTGCTGGTACAGTACTCCCCTGACCTCCCAGCTCCCACCTAATAGGCTCTTGTTAACTGTCAGTAAATGTACTGTATTCAAGCCCCCAAAACACACAAGAGTATAGTGCTGCAGATCGGAGCCTCTCATGGCGCGGTTTCTAAAATGCCTTAAATTATTTAATAAAATATTGCAGCGTTTGTAAAGCATAGTATTATTAATAAAGGCTGCCCTCGTTTAAGGGCCACAGTCATTTTGATCAATTTAAAGTAAATGCAGCGGTGCCAAATTGAAGTAATGCAGTATATCTTGCTTTACTGATGCTCCCGTGTCACAATACCACAGTCACATGGGTGTGCAATGTCTTCTGGGAATAGCAGTTTATCTGGTATACGCTGAAAGGTTTTTTCTCTGCATTCGAGGGGGAAAAGAGAGACCTGCTTCTCGTCAATGTCCAGAATTGCCTGTTTGCAGAGATCTCAGTTCGTGATTATGCGAAGGAATTTTTGCAGCTCAGCTTCACAAAGCTGCATTTGTCTACTTTGACCAAGAGATGGGGGGGAAGAGAAAAAACATTAACTTGCAACTTTCTCAGACAAGTTTAAACAGTGTATATTACATCCAGCAATAACCTGATTTAACTGCACTGTCCGCTACATTAGCGTAGTGTCCACTGTGGAAAAAGGTTGGGAGCAACAACCACAGATAAAATCAGACATCAACTGAATCTTTCATTTTTACAAATTAACAAAATGCAAGCATGCGTATGTTTATTGATGTGGTATGAACTTAACTTACCCTGCTAACTATGATTTATATCCATGGGCATACTGTAGAATTGAAAGTCATTTTCATCTGTTTTTTCAGCAGTAATACAGTGTAATGGATCTCCTAACGACTGATGAGTCAATAATACTGACATGAGCACAAGACACACCTCTCGTCTACAAAGCCTGGATTCTGAACTGTCAGGTTACCAGTTTGCATCCAGTGCTTGCCTTTCCATTCAATTCAACAGGCTGAAATGCCAAGCCATAACAGTGGTGCCCTATGGGAAACAGTCCTGACCCCTATGGTTGGTACAGATAACTTAATATCATTGTTCCTTGCACTGTAAGCTGTAGCACATATGATGGCTTGTGAGACACATGGTTCTGTAATGGCTGTAGTTCTCTGTATCCTTGTGGACAATGAGTGGTTGCAGTGACAAACCTGAGGCTGAAACTCCTTGAGCCTAGTTAAGTAAATGTGCACTTGTGTTTACACTCCAGGCCATGGGGAAGAACTGAATGATGCTCCTTCTAGCGGCTGATGAGTTAATAATACCGGCATCAGACACGTAGGGACATATTTTCAAAGAGTTTACTCTAGTCTTTTAGCTCCTATTTTTGAAAGAGAAAAACACATTTTGACGTTGGTATTAGTATCAGATATCCACTGTAAGTAATGCAATCAAAGGTCTGTTAAGCACTCTCAAGTTGTTTATTTCTCAAAAAATAGGAGTTCATTAAAGACTGGAGTCTACGCTTTGGAAATATGGCACTTACAGTATTTACCTCTCGCCTTCAGAGCTGGTTCACTCCAGAACTTGCCTTTCCATTCAATTAAATGGGTATGTTTTTTTTATATGTATGTGTACTGTATATATGTATTTAGAGTATACATACAAATGTATAATAACTGAAGTATCCAGACAAATATATATGGGAAGTCCTTAAATATGCTTCTCCATGTAACTGTTCTCCTACTTGTTAGGTGATCTGTGCTCATGTGATGGCTGCCTGGGACAAGTGACTGTGGTGCATTTGAAAATATAAAAGAAACTGAAGATCTTTTTTTTTTTTTTTTTTTTTTAAATAAAAGTTCATTTTTTTCTGCTGCAATACTGGACCCAAGCCCATTTCATACATGCTTTATACAGTACATGTTCATGCTGGCATTCTGTGGCCACCTTGTATATCTGCAATCATAATATACTGGCAGCTTTCGGAACTGTGGTGAGAGTTAAAAAAAGAGACGTGCTTTTATTTATAGAAAGTGGCAGCACAGCAAAACTAAAGAAAAACACTTGATACATAATTAAATAATAATGAATGTGGCATTATGGGCTGTTCAGTCTTTATTTCTCTAGGAAATAAAAGTGTAAAAACAAAGAACCTGTTTCTCTTCATTTGTACGGTAGCAAACCGGCTGAACTGTTTTCAGAAAAAAAAGCATATTCATGATTTCATTTGAAAGTGTAAAGGATCATTTCGATTGTACTAAAAGTGCTTTTCTAACATTAAAGATAGGAAAAATAGATGGAGTGTGGAAACAAATTACTTGTAATAACAAATAACAATTTCACAGGATGAAAATAAGATCAGTTTCCAGATCAAGCTGATAGAAGGAAATTACAATAGCCACCTCCTATGTTGAAAAAGAGGGCATTGATGGTTATTAAATATATATTTATGTAATCTCTAATTTCTATGTCTTATCCTTGACTCTATTTAACAAATATATCCCTTTTCATCATGTGTTTAGTCATCTGTTTTACAGAGCCCAATATTTCTGAGTATACTTCATCAGCGTCAGCTGTCTGTCTGGCTTGTATAGATTGTCAGTGATGTACTCTTGTTGGCAGCCTTTCCTCAGCAATTTGTGTTGCATGCTACCAAACCTTGTCTGGCACTTTACCCAAGGAACTCACTGACAGTAAGTTGATCTGTTTTGTACATGATGCTGTGGAATATCAAAGGACACTAATGAATCCAGCTTGTTGCAGACATGCGTAAAGTGTAATTGCAGTGGTAATATTCAAATATACTGCAGCATTATTTATTACATACTGTACATTAACATTATATAATAAAACAAACAAACAAAAAGTTTTAGGAAAAAAACATACCTGTAGCAACATTTACTGACCCTTGATATGTGGTATGAGTCATGAAACATGTTTTGAGGGGACTATTGGTCAATTTGAAAATTTCTCATTCTTGATATTTTATATTTCAATCAGTGCTCCACAGTTTAAGAATGATCAAGGTAGAATCTAGATAGATAGATAATTAGTAAGATTTCCATAAAATACAATCTTGTTGAAAAATGTAGGTGAAGCATAGTGGTCTTTAAAATTATCATTCACCCTGGATAAGAAGATGCCTGTTCATGTATTCAATCTATATAACATTTTGGTTCAGGTTGTGCTAGCTGTCTTGGAGAACAACCTTCTATTCCTGCATGTAGCTAAGACATCTCCTGTACAAGTTGGAACTCTGCTGAAATGCCATATAAAAATCTCTCTTGAAAATTGGCAGCTCTGAAATGTAGACTTTGAAAAAGAAACATCTTCTGTAATACTTTTATCTTTGTCCATATATAATATGTTAAGGCAATTTTTCCCAGCTAGGCATGCAGGTGTTCTGTGGAAACATCGATTGGACATGGATAAATGGAGCATAAATAATGCATAATTACATTATTTTTAGATGGTGTTTAATGAAAGATATGATGTCAAAACAGTGTCATATGAGGTGATATCAAAACAGTGGCATTGACATTCTAGTGAGAAACTGTATCTATGAACTGTAACAGCTAGGCCTGTGCAGAGCAACAAGTACAAACTAATCCTCGTAACGAGTATGGCCATTTTTCTGAGCTACATAAAATGTCTTTCCTCTTTTACAGTGTTAGAGAAGAGAAGAGAAAAGGAAAGCAAACTCTGCCACTTTGAGAAAGGGATTTATCAAGGATATACTTTCAAGCTTATTCGTTATCTCCATAATTTTGTTTTAATATATCAAAGAAAAAAGCAACTATCATATACTTTTTTTAAGGGTTTTGTGTTGGTATTTCAGTCTTTGTTTTGTTTTTAGGGGGGTCTGTGTGGTTTGTAGTATTACTATTTCTCTCTTTGCCTAGTCAAAGAGTAAAAAAAATATTTACTGTTGTTCAATGTATTTTGTTTAAAATAAGTTTCTTGCTATTAAAAAATAGATTTTTTTTCTTGCTGTGTCTTTAGTTGTTTTTTTTTGTGTTGTGGTGTCTCTGATGTACATACAGTCAACATTTATTTTGTGTGTCTCAACACTTTAGCCTGCTATTTTTTGTACACAAAGAAACTATTGCAAACTTTATTTTTTTTAACAATTATCACATATATATATATATATATAATCTCAGACAACTATTAAAAATAAAGTTGCAATACCTCAAAAACTCTGGACCCATAAAAAGACAATCCACTTTCTTGTTATGTGGGGGTCTTGTTTTGATCTCATTGGGATGCTGTAATGTTAACCCATTCTGAAATAATGAAAAACTCCAGTCATATATTAGCTCAAATCTATTTAAGGATTTTTGCTTAAAAAATACAATGCCTTAACCAAGATGATTAATAGAGTTGTAATAAGCCACTACAATATACTGAGAACCACTCTGTTAATGTCCCAAGGATATCAGCATGCATTGGTTTGATGTGGGATAGCTCATGAATTGATTTTCTACTCCTCAAGACGCCATCTACCCTTCCCATCAACAGAGACATTTGGCTGCTATTCCAGTAGCAATCTACAATCTTACCATACATTTCTTAAGATTGGAAGCAATAGTGATCATGACCATCACCTCCATGTTGGTTATGTGCATCACATAACTGACTTTGAAAAATTACATTCTCACACAAAACACTATGGAGATTGCATTGTTTTAAATTTCTTTAAGGTTAGACTTTCAGTTGGATCCAAAGTAAAATATTGGACACAATGCTTGATTCATGAAAGTAACCTTTTATGGAAAAAAATATTGATGAGTATACTGTAATTTGAGACAACATTTTCACAAGAAAAGATTATTGCAAGTTGGTTTATTTCTTTTGTTGTTTATTTTTTATTTTGATTATATTGTTATTATCCTTGTCGAAAACTGTTGCACTGGCACAATCAGAAAAATAATGTAGAGAAATAATTTATTTTTCATTCTCCTTTGCCACAAAGTCAGCAGCATAGGTTCTGCTGCAGCTCAAAAACTGTGGTTCACATGAAGAAAATTATGGGTAACTAGGTGGTCCACACATTATCCATCACATCTATGCACAATTTAGTCTCACTTTTAGTTGCAGGATTTCAGCAAAACCTTAAGTCTGATGAGATAAGAACACAGATTCTGAGCATATTTTTTATTTTTATTTCAGTTTTCAGTGATCAGTTGTGCTGAGGGGCCCTAGAGAACTGTGAATTGGAAGTGTTTATTGATTGGTCTGCAAGAATAACCTCCCTTTGTTTTGTGCAACTTTCCTTTGTACTCTGATGCATTGTTCATCAGACAAAAAATGTAATTGTACTTCTCATTGCAGTGCTTTGAAACAAGTGTTATGTCTGATAAATGTTGGTAATTTGTGCTTCCTTCAACCCCCCTGTGATAGGGTAGCGTCACAAGCAAGCTGTTACCGGCAGGAAGAGAGACAGAACACCGAGCACTGCAAGTTTAAAGCACTAATGCACACGTTTAATATAAATAATAAAACAATAAACAAAACACAGGAACAAAACAAACATTTAAACAAAACAAGACAGACACTTTAAATACTGTGTGGTTTAACCCTTTGCGGTCCATTTATTCAGCGCGTCTCAGGTGTGTCAGGTCCAATTTATTTTCACACGCGCAGTTTATTTTAGACGTGCTGTTTAAAAGTATTTTTTTTCACAGTAAAACAGGTTTACAAAGCACTGCATATCAACAGGACACTCAGTACTGCAGTTCCAGCCCCGCCACACCCCTCGTTCACTGTTTTTTTCACATACCTCTTGATAGTAGTGCATACCTATAAATCATCTCCTGATCACTCGTTTTATCAACAAACTCCTCAATAATGCGATCCAAGTCATTATTTTATTACTATAACATCTAAAAAAAGCTCTGCAAATGTCTGGGATATCCTCTGAGTGCTGGATGCAGAAGCAGCTATCTTGTTTGTTTATGTTCGTGTTATCTATGTGATGCCGGGGCTATCTGTATTCATGAGATACACCCCTTTTTTTTCTGGCTTCTCTCGGCTCCTATCGATCTCGGCCATTGAATGGTTTTCTAGGCCTTTCCCGGAGAAAAAATAACTAGAGACCTGTTTTTTGCGTCTTTTTGATGATGTCGGACAAGGTCCGACACTGGACCAGAGAAAGGGAAAATTGCAATGTCAGACCAGGTCCGACATAGGACCGCAAAGTGTTAAGGCTGAGCCGCTGCTTTCATGTAAACACAGCACAACACTCACCTTAACACCAACTATACCCCACGAACACCAACATACACTCAACTCTCACCTTCTCCAACCTTAATTCCCCTTAACACCCATGAGCCCCCATTTTATACACCTTACGCCCTTCCTCCCCTCCTGTGCACAGCACACCTGGCCACAAACAGCCCCCCCCCCCCCCAAAACACTAACCCCCTCCCCTCATCACCCTCCTTCTCAATGTGGACTCTTGTGGGTGGGTTGTTTGGGGCTGTGGTGGATGTGGTCCCCTCGCCTCCTTCTTCGGCAATGGCAACGCTGGCAGCAGAAATGCTAGCAACGGCAGCGTCACCACTTCATTTTTTTACCGTTTTTTTGAGGTTGTTCGTTATGTAATATGTCTGTATATATTATTATTTATTTCTTAGTAGGCACCTCACCTCACATTCCCTGCATCAGAATCATTTTTGGACAAAGTGTTAAGCATATCAACGGGCGTGTTTGTGTTAACGTGATTCATCTGCAGTAAGCGATGGACTGTATAAACACCCACACAATAACCTGACATTAAAAATGTCCCCCAATCACTCATTACAATAATAAAAAAGAAGTATTAAAACCTATGAAAGTGAGGCTTCTGAGTGGCGCATCTAGTAAAGGTGCTCCATGTGGAGTGCAGGATACGCTCTATAGCCTGGACATCGCTGGTTCGAGTCCAGGCTATTCCACTGCCGACCATGGACGGGAGCTCCCAGGGGGCGGTGCACAATTGGGTCGGCCAGGGTGTCCTCGGCTCACCGCGCACCAGCAACCCCTTTAGACTGGCCGGGTGCCTGCGGGCTTGTCTGTAAGATGCCCAGAGCTGCGTTGTCCTATGACACTGTAGCTCTGGGTTGGCTGCATGGCGGGCCTGCAGAGTGAAAAGAAGCGGTCGGCTGACAGCACATACTTTGGAGGACAGCGTGTGTTCGTCTTCGCCACTCCCAAGTCAGCGCAGGGGTGGTAGCGGTGAGCTGAGCCTAAATACAAATTGGACATTTCAAATTGGGAGAAAAAAACGGGGTAAAATTAATTGGCAACTACTAAATTAAAAAAAAATAAAAATCCTTGGAGAACTGGTGTCTGGCTGTCTAAGTGAGCACATAGTCTATGTTTTCAACAGCTACTGAGGGCCCTCAGGGAACATTTATAGGGCTGATGACGTCAACAAAAGGAGACGGATTTAGTTCTTTAATGACTCTATGTCCATTCATGAATTACTTAGCGATAGTTGTCCATCTGCACATATAATTTTATGAATATCAATATGGACAACTTTCGTTAGTTTTAAAGGAAATGCGATTAACTAGGACAATCAGCAAGTACATTTATGAATAGACCCCAAGGTGTTTTGTCTCATACTTTTAGTTAGCTGAAAGTGCACTTTGTTTTCATAACAGTGTGAACAGCAAAGATTGGCAGCACTCTGGATGGTACTGCAGTGTGAGTGTGCTATAGAGCTATCTTTTACTTTATAGGATATAGAGCTATCTTTTATTTTATAGAATATAGAGCTATCTTTTATTTCCTATCATTAAAACAGTATCGATTCCTGAACTTTGATTAGACATAAAGTTCTCAGCTTTGAGTTTAAGCTTTAACAAATAAAGTTTTGATGTTACTGGATCAGTTTATTGAGCGTATATGCATTCAATAAGTATAAAGATATAAGATTTACGTATAAACTCAAAACCTGCATAATATCAAACAATAATTTGTACTTCGGTACTAGCACTTTATACAAATACATACAAAATCACCATTACATGGTACGGTAAACCTGCTAACAACCAACTTATAAAATACAATGACCATTGTTGACAGTCAGTTGCAATAAATAGAGTATTGTGACAGTCTGGGAGTCTAAGGAAATAATTGAGTAAACAAAATACCCACTACATTTTACAGCCTGGCAACAGAAGAATATTAATTAATTTAAGAAAAAAAATTAGCTTCAAAAATATAATTGTACAGCTTGGAAAACCTCCAGAGACAATATTTATAGTAATTTACAGAAAATCTATATTGCAAAAGCAAGGATTGCATTATGCCACAGTGTAATACAGGAGCGTCCCCAGAAATCCTTCACATGGTACGCACAACTGAACCACAACAACATCCCATCTCATGCCGACAATGACTTCATCACCATGCTGTAAAGTGTTTCAGCCAATCAGAGTGCTGCATTTTCACAGTTTCACAGCACCTACACTGTCACATTAGAAAACTACAATCAAATTGCATCACTGTTTCCCTTTCTGAAAATGAATAAACACAGGGCACTGCACTGAGACAGAACAGCAACTACAGTGACAGCCAAATAGTCTACAACAACAATAAAATCTACAAATAAACCTATCTGAAATACAGACTTAAACTAGGGGAAAAATTAGCTCACAAATCATTTATGCTGGTTCCATTTCTAATCATTTTATATGTTACATGTCACAAAAAAGGCAGTTAAAAGCATAAAACATCAATAATAATAATAATAATAATAATAATAATAATAATAATAATAATAATAATAATATAGGGAATAAACTCATTTAAAGATAAATGATGAGACCGAAGGTGGAGTATCCATGTCACCAGAAGCCGAGATACAATTTCACACTTTATTGTTATAATTAGTTGTAGCCATTTACAATAGCTTGAACAAGTAGCACATATGACCATTTCCCTTCCCTTGTTTTTTTAATGCTTTTGTTTTGCCACTAAAATGTATTATGCTTTTGTCCGTTTGGTTACCATAGTAAATTGAACTTTGCTTCCCAGTATACCGTAATGTTGTCGAGTTACTGTACTTGTATTTGATGAATTTTCTTGTTTTCTCCATTTTCTACCAGTTACACTTTTAGTAAATTTATATCACTATACTGAGTGATCTGAATTCTGCTGCTCTTCCAGGATTGAGCACAGTAACTGCACATTTAAAGTTTCATTTGTATTTTAATGTTATCAGTGTCTTACATTAAATTAATAATACATGTTCCTAATCATTAACACATAATGTGTTATTTTTATTATTATAATCATTAGCCATTTACAGCCCTTATTATGTACAGGTCGCGTGGGCATCTTAACAGACTCTACCACAGCACACAAACTAGCAGTTTAATGAAAATGAGGACCAGATTTCAAAATGTTACTGATGAAACAGAGACGTGATCGTTGAAAATCAGGAAAATGCTGCCACAAGAGTAGTACTGTAGGCTACTAAGATTCAACAGAACAACCAGTATTCAAAAAACAGTTTAAACAACATTTTAGCTGAACATGCTGAGGATGTTGTGTGGTCCAGTGGTTAAAGAAAAAGGCTTGTAACTAGGAGGTCCCCGGTTCAAATCCCACCTCAGCCACTGACTCATTGTGTGACCCTGAGCAAGTCACTTAACCTCCTTGTGCTCCGTCTTTCGGGTGAGACGTAGTTGTAAGTGACTCTGCAGCTGATGCATTGTTCACACACCCTAGTCTCTGTAAGTCGCCTTGGATAAGGGCGTCTGCTAAATAAACAAATAATAATAATAACATATCTAAATGTGAAATATTTAATATTACTTTTACTATTGTGTTAATCTCTGGTGAATTCAAGATACCTTTTGTATGACGTCTGTATATGTGTGTATAACTTCAGACAGTAAGGTAGTGGTATATTGATGTTTTTGGATTAAATTAAAGCTTTTTTTCCCCCAAACCCACATTACCTGTATATTAGTTGATTGTTTGTCAAAGCTATGATTTTAAATAAATTAAACAGTCGGGATGATACATAACTGTGTATATCCAAATGTGTAGATTAAAAACCAGGAGTGTCTTAAACACCATTGGGACTCAGAATGTGATCAAACAGTACTTTATTGTTATTAAAGGTGACTTGGTTGTCCTAATGTGTATTTTTACCACCAGAAATGAACAGGGCTAAAACCTGAAGTGCACTAAAAAAAAGTCCTTAATCTTAAGAAACGGCATACTTATTTTTACTCATTGCTTCCCGCATCTTTATTTATCAGCCATACTGTCTATTAGGAATGTAGCAGAAATAAGTTTAGAAATGGTCATTTTTTTGCAGAGTATACAATAATTCTGAGATAAAGATATAACTTCTTGTCTAATCCATTCATTAGGGTATGGTTTTGGTAGTTTTATTGTGGAGATTATTATCAGGCTATTATGATAATGGAGCATGATTTTTCTCTCCTACTAGTTATTCTGGAATGAAAAACAAAGTGAAATCAATATTTGTCAAATGTCACAAAAGCAGAGTTTGAAAGCAAAGACCTTATACAGCAGTACAGCAGTATGATAGTATTTCAATTTATGTCTGCTGACTTCCCGGGCACAGTTTTGAGGACTACTGAACTACATGTATATACACATGAGGCACAAGTACTGATTGATTCTGTAAAATGTTTGACTTGCGGTTTTATTAAAAAAAAAAAAATGTAATCTTACAATAAGCCAGAACAAGGCCAAGGCAAGGCAGAATTGAATCAAATAAAATAAGACATCCCACAAAAATAAGAACATTGATTTCTGATTCTTCAGTTAACACGGTGTGGGTTCTTTTTCAGACCACCCAGGCACATACTATCATTTTATACCTATCCTTTTAAGAATGACTTCTCGATCAATTTGACATTTAGGATATCAATATTAAATTGAGATGGTCCCCCCTGCCAAGCCATGCCAGTCCAGGTTTTTGTTACAACAATGCTCTTACAGTAATTATTAAAATTAACTCATTAAACCTCCATTTGGATCCCAACACAATTCTGTATTCCATTGCACATGCTAAATCTGGAGTAGAATGGTCCTCCAGGACTTGAATTGACCAAATATAGCTAGAGGAGTTTGACTCATACTGCCCATTTTGTGTCCCATTAAAGCACCTAAATGAGATTCAGTAGATCAAGACAAACCCCCACAACACATACATTTGAATAATGAATGCTTTATTGATAATTAATCGACATACAGAATTAACCATTGTATTAGTTTGAGGGGCCACCACCCAACCTGCTAGACAAGGACGTAGACCCCCAATAACAGATAGTACCAAAGTATAGCTGCAAGACTGATTTGGGGAAGGCAGAGGAATGAAAAGGATCAAATGCATAAGTAATAAGTTAGTAGTTTACTTATGTTTTCTGATAGGTCAGAATTGAATGACATCATGTGTGTGGGGGGCAGTCCTTCCTTTAGACTTCATGAAGCAATGTCCTCTACTTTGTCCCTTTAGGAGGCCATACAAATGGCACAGGTGGCTAAATTAGTTATTTTAATAACCTGTACCTTACGGCACTGATTTCTCCTAAAAGTGCCTCCATTTACCATTTAATATTAAAATGTTCCTACTTAGTGCAACACATTTTTTTCCTATGATAAAGTACAACTGTTATTTGGTATTTTCAGTTTCCACTTAAATCCCTTCTGAAAATGTGTGAAACTAGCTTCCTCCTTGAGTCCTGAAGATTTACTCACACTTAATCTGCACCAATAGACAACTCCTAAAGATACCCCAGAGTGTACTGCAACTGTGCAACAAATAAGTTAAAAAAAAAACAAGTAAGCTTTTTTTCAGCATACTTGGAGCTAGGAGCAGATGGAGCTTTTTAATGGTCAGCTCATTAGACTTATTGCCAGCTCTTAAATTTCGTACTGCATACTTGTAATTTGCTGTATTGCTGAATATCTGTTTACTGACATAAATATACTGCAAGGTATTGATAAAAGTGTTTACCTTGGCTGAAATTTCTAAATCCATTAACATTGAAGTCACAACGGGACTGGTGTTGCAAACCAATTAAGTTAAATTAAAATACTCGTCATACATAAGTCTTCAGCTTCACATATTGTTACTAATGATGTTGCATTCCGAGGTGGATTGCCCGTCAGGGTTTGATTTACAGTATTAACCTTGCTGGACCACGAATGAAACTTAGAAAACCCTGCAGAATGTATTTTGTTTTCCAACAAATTATTAATTTAATTGGGGTATTTTACACCTGCTTCAACACGAACTGAAGAGGGGACAAGTATGTTTTCACAGATACCAAGATATGAAGCAAGCATGAGGTCTGTATGGGGTTAATGACAATAAATGTCCCACCACTAGTCATTTGTCTTTTCTAGAAAATGGATACCATTATGGTGTACCACTGCTCCTGTAAGACAGCTTGCTAATTTCTGTATATTTTAAGAGCAAAAAATTATTTATTCAGGGATACCATGACATTTACTGAGAAGCGGTGTGAGCTAGGATAAAACTGGTAACAAATGTACCACCCCCAAGCACCATAAACTGGGAGGGATGCCAAAATAATTTTTGCAGCCAGTGTATACCAGACTTGTAGGACTCGAGTCTGGGACTCGGACTCGAGCCACGACTGCCGAAGACTCGACGTTGTGTGACTCAGACTTTAACTCGGACATTCGGACTTTGTGACTCAAAGATATTAATGGCGAGTCCTTTTTTTATTTTCTATTACACAAGAAATTCTACCTTTCCAGTCCCGCTTCCCCTAAAACTTCCACCAACAACTCAGAATACAATGTCTTCAGTTACTAGGAAACTGTGCACAATAAAAACCCACCAAACAAAACATCCAATCACTGGTTAGCCCTGTTGTCTTTTCATTATTATTATTATTATTATTATTTATTTCTTAGCAGACGCCCTTATCCAGGGCGACTTACAATTGTTACAAGATATCACATTATTTTTACATACAATTACCCATTTATACAGTTGGGTTTTTTTTTTACTGGAAATCTAGGTAAAGTACCTTGCTCAAGGGTACAGCAGCAGTGTCCCCACCGGGGGATTGAACCCACGACCCTCCGGTCAAGAGTCCAGAGCCCTAACCACTACTCCACACTGCTGCCCCTACACATACTAAGAATAAGAAATTAGAAGCGAGTTCGGTTGTAGCTTAAACACACCATCAGGGCCGACGTCAGTGGGGGTGCAAGGAACACAATTGCACCCGGCCCATTCTTTCGGGGGGAAGCCCGAGTCCATTTATTTTTTGTCTGAGCCCACTTGAACCCTCATACGGTAATCTGGGGTCCATTTGGACCCCACGATGCTTTAGTTCCTAAGCGAAACTACAGCAAACTGAAACTAAGGCTTGAGTCATTTGTTGTCTATTGCTCGGTCACTTCAACAGATAGCTTCCAGTTTCAATGTCATTTAAAAGCGCAGGCTTTGCGCTTTCCATTGATGTCAGGCATGCCCGTATGTGTACTTTCTACCACCCCTTCATTCAGTGCTCCAGGTCTGTGACGCGCAGCAAATCGGTAGGTGTGTTCAAGTACCTGTAACTCAAAAACAGAAAGAGCACAGTCAATATACCAAATGAAAAAGGAGGCTTGGGGCTTTCCAATGTTCCTAGAATGAACTACAGCATCCAGAATACAGTGGTGCCTTCACTTGTTAGGAGACAGCTGTGCACATTGGGCGCCAATCATTTTGCATAGCATAAATATCGCATTATACCAAACGATGTGGTAGAAGTAAAGGAAAAGCAAAATAAAGTGTTCATATGCACATTGTCATTCATTCATTTACTCCAGTTGTTAGTTATATGTTGTTTTATTGCTGGGGTCCGGTTGGACCCCAGGTTACCAGGAAAGTCAATTTTCTGACGTGTCCTGATGAGTATTAATGACTAAACGTAAAAAATATAGAGGTGGCATCTACTCCACTGGGATTAGAAACTGTCAATCAAAATACAAATTCACAAATCACAGTTAACAGCTTGTCTATCTGGAGGCGGGATGCAGACTGAGCGTTCTTGCAATAGATCAGTGTTAAGGTCATGTGATTGCTCTGCTGGGAGATGTGGTATTAAAGGCGTAATTTCGTGAGACCGAACAGAACTGGACAACCTGATTTGGTGAAACCGTTCCACCTTCCTGCTGTGGAACATGTTCTGCTTGTTCAGTCAAACAGCCTGGTCTGCTCAAGGAACAGTTCCACACAGTGAAACATGCCGGAGCCCAGCAGGTACAGCTATGGCCAAAAGTTTTGCATCATCTAATTTATTTTTTTGGATTGAGACATAATTTAAAAAAAAACAGATTAACACAATTTAAATGTTATATTTAACATCATGTAATAATAAAAAAAAAAAAAAAAATACAGAACAATATCGCAAAAGTCATTTAAGGCATGTTGGAATTTGAAATGTCACATTTTTTAATTGTTGTCAGTTTTTCGTATGGAAAACTACAAAGTGTTTTGTAATTCAATATGTTGACGTAGCATTATTCCACAGGCTTCATTCGACTCTGTGAAGCAAAATTATTTAATTATAGGGAGATACAAAACTTTTGGCCACAGCTGTACTGCTAATTCACTGTATTCTAATACATACATTACAACTGTAGATGCATTACTGGCAAAATGCAATAAACGTAGCCTTGATTTACGATGTATAGTGAGATTTATATATATATATATATATATATATATATATATATATATATATATATATATATATATATATTTATTTGACCCATAATATTAATGTTATAGTTTATTACATATGATGTAACTACTGCTTGGAAGTTTTTGTCTAAACAAAATCTCCACAACGTACAAACAGCTTCCCCAAATCGCTGTCAGCCATGATGCTAGAACAGAAATTAAATTAAATGATTTTGTGAAAAGGCTAAAACCTGTTCCTGTTCCACATCGAACAAGCTGACCGTATTGGAGCCTTAACTAACGGTTGGTCAAAAGTCAAAAGCCTACCTACTTCACAGTCTTCCACCAGGGCCCAGTAAATCCTAACTCCAACTGCAGCTATCGCAAAGAGCAATTTTTTTCTCTCGTTTGCATTGTTTTATAACAAATAACTAATGTCAGCATGGTTAACAAGTAAATAGTTATTTAGCTTTTAATGAGCCTTTCCCTTTACTGCTTTAAACCGTGTTCTAAGCACTGTAGAAATACATTTCATAAACTGCATTATTGAAAATTAGGTAATTCGATAGCATTACTGACACACTGACACAATTTTCTGTACTGGATCATTATTTTGTTAATTTTCCAAACAACTGAATATGGCTGCATATTTCTGTTAGGTTAAAAAAACAATGGTAAATAATAAATTGACTGGTGTTACTTTGGTCAGTGCTTTCAGCACACATTCTGTGCAAAAAGGGTAGATCTGCTGCTGATTTCAGGGTTTAGCTGAAAAGGCAATCGCCAAAATTCTAATTGTTTCTGGCAATAGTTTATGCACTACAGTGCAGCCTTTGGAAGGCAGAGGAATTTGAGTCTTTCCTCAGGATATTATTGGAGTATACTTTTAACACATGTACAGAATGTTCCTGCAATATATTCTGTTCAAATATTTCCTTAACCTAATAAATGGCATGTTCCTGAAGCTTATTTCAGGAAACAATACGTGGATAATATTACTAGAACTACATGATTTACTCTAAATGTGGGTGTCTATAATACAATGTCAAATCCATGTAAGTCCACACATTTTTGCAGGACAAGAAGAAGCAAGGTTAAAAAATATTCTCAATTCAGTAATGTTACAGTAAATAGAGAAATGTTTATTTAAAATGCTGAAAACACAGACAAAATGCTGTTCATAGAATATTAACATGATCCCCATTGATGTTAGTCTCATTATTGCTATTCTCCCTTTTATGTGTTGTTAATTAGACACTGGGGTAACACACTGTTCAAAAAAGGTACAGCTTCAGATTAAAACAATAATCTAAAAACACCTGTGTTACATTTTAATAAATCAGAGCTATAAAGCAATTAAAAAGTAATTACTAGTGGGAAGGAATATTGTGCAAAAGCAGATCTTAATCTCAAGCTTACTGTTTCACATTTTTTTTCTTTTCTTTTTTCCTGTTGTTATTTGTTAATTCCACGTGGTGGAATATCTAAATACTTTGATGTAGGCATGTGCTTGTTTTACAAAGCAATCACATGTGCACTGTTTTTAACCAAATTCACAACTTTAAGAGGTACATGAAATTCATGAAAATAATTGGCTTTGACAGCTGTAGGGATACATAATGAATACCAGCTGTTATTCTCGATAAGAAATAAGCTTGAAAAGTTTTCAACATTAAGTACCGGTATATTATTGTTAAATTTAGAAAGTTCTGGGGTCTTTATATCTTTTTTAAGGCAAAACTTAATTAATTTGAAAGAGACCTATAGAACCTATAGTTCAAAAATATAACAGATTTTCCCCCACAACACTTCTGATTTCACGGTTGAAAATAAATGCTTGTTATTTGTTTCACTATGAGAGACTAGATCACTAACAATCTAGAGGTGGCATCCTAATATCTTCTGTGCAAAAAAGGTAGTTTTATGTTTCAGGTGAGTTTAATGTTTCTAAATGTCTGTCGCACAAGGGGTGACTCTACATTGTGATGGCAGATTAAATGGACACACACACACACACACGCACATACATTATATATATACACACAAAGCTATTGCTAAACATTTTGCATCACCCTATAGAATTAACTAATTGTGCTTCATAAAGTCGAATAATGTTACATTAACATATTAAATAACATACCGCTTTGTAGTTTTCCATATACCTAATGAAAAACTGTCACAAATTAAAAAATGTGACATTTCAAAATCTAACATGAAATACTGTACTACTATTATGGCTTCCAGTAGACTTTTGCTACATCATTGTATAGTTTATTTGATTACATGATATTAAATCTATATTAATATATTGTGATGGAGTGGACTCTCCTGTCAAGAAGTGGAGGCTGTAGGACCCTGAGGGGTAGGAGAGGACACTCCATCTTAGTACCCATACGGAACAAAAATATATTTTTTAATATATAATAAGAAACGTATGATACTTATATTTTCCCAACATCATTCTTGAATTAAATAGAATATAATAAAAATATATTATCAAGATATTTTATACATTTTTAATACACCAAAATTGGCCCCTTTTCTAGATATGAAAAATATATGACATATATGGTAAATATGTTTCATGTATTGAAAATATATATATATATATATATATATATAAAAAATACCAACCCCCAGCATCCTTTGCAACTAACTCATTTACATGAGTTTGCTCTGGCAATTATTATTATTATTATTTATTTCTTAGCAGACGCCCTTATCCAGGGCGACTTACAATCGTAAGCAAAAACATTTCAAGCGTTACGATACAAGTAATACAATAAGAGCAAGAAATACAATAACTTTTGTTCAAGTAAAGTACAAGTTTGACAAACCACAATTCAATAATACAGCAGGTAATAGTGATAGTTACATCAGGATATGATTAAATAGTGATAGTTACATCAGGATGTGATTAAATACAAAGTACTACAGGTTAAACACTTGGCAGATTACAGTGTTCTGAAGTACAGGATTAAAATGCAGTAAAATAGGGGCTGATAAGAGCAAAATAAAGCACATTTACATGAAGGGTGATAGTGTCCCAGGATACAAACAGAGGAGTTCTACAGGTGCTCTTTGAAGAGGTGAGTCTTAAGGAGGCGCCGGAATGTGGTCAGGGACTGGGCAGTCCTGACATCTGTAGGAAGGTCATTCCACCACTGCGGAGCAAGGGTGGAGAAGGAGCGGGCTTTGGAGGCAGGGGAGCGTAGCGGTGGTAGAGCTAGTCTTCTAGTGCAGGCGGAGCGGAGAGGTCGAGTGGGGGTGTAGGGAAAGATGAGGGTCTGGAGGTAGCTGGGTGCAGACTGGTCAAGGCATCTGTAGGCTAGTACAAGAGTCTTGAACTGGATGCGAGCGGTGATCGGGAGCCAGTGGAGCGAGCGGAGTAGTGGAGTAGCGTGGGCGAAGCGAGGCAGAGAGAACACCAGGCGGGCAGCAGAGTTCTGGATGAGCTGGAGCGGACGGGTGGCGGACGCAGGGAGGCCAGCCAGGAGGGAGTTGCAGTAGTCTAGGCGGGAGAGTACCAGGGCCAGGGCCTGGCAATATCCATATATGACAAATAAATATATAAAACGAGCAAGATGGGCTGAAAGGCCTCCTCTCGTTTGTAACCTTTCTTATGCTCTTGTGTTCTAATGCTTTGTATAATAAATATATTGATTAATATTAAATTTAAAAAGGTAAATACTGTACATGTTTCAATACAATTAAATAAATAAATTATGTACTGTATGGTTCCACGTTTCCGGTTTATTCCAAATTCCGAATGACAGGATTGTTTTTTTTTTTTTTAACTGGACGTCGGTTTTTACTGACTTATACCCGATTTGTGTCTGTTATTCAATATTATCCCGGTACTATTTTCTAGGAAATACACAATAATTTAATTAAAATGCTGTTTTATTTTGACTCTGTTATAAGCAGCCCTATACTGTATCCTAGGATACAGCTGATGTTTAGACGTCAGTGGATCAAATAACATTCAACTGTGGTTCTCTGTTACGTCACAAACACATTATCATATCACCTGATTATGTTGGCCAATGAAAGTCTGATTATTGTGGCAAATGCTGGGCATAGTAACTACTAGCTTGAACAAAAACTAAATTGAAATACTTACACGAAAATATAATATTTTTAGTGGATGAGGAATGGGGAGAAAACGTAAATCAGTTTATGAATACAGTATTAAAAAAAATGAATGTTTCGAAGTATACAAAAAGCAAGAATATCAGAAGTGGGTCAGATGAGGCAGAGGATGCATAGTGCTGCAAATACTGCTGCACTGAGGTAGATGTTCGCACCTACAATAAAAGAACATACTGAAAAATAAGCGACACATTAAACTAAAACAAGAAAGTGAACTGAGAAACAAGCAAGCCATTTATGCGGCTTTTACACATGCTTTAATAAAAAGAGAGTGCAGAATGACTGTGTTAATGAGTTTGTCAGAGCGCTGTGCTTTGCTGGAGAGCCACTGTTTATTGCAGAGAGGTATATATTGGTGACTTTATGCAACAGTACTCTCTGTCCATCAGCTAAAACACTGCCTAACGCCGACAATCTTTTTTTTTTTTTTTTTAATTTAGTCATTGCCAATTATTTTTTTATTATTTTCTCCCAATCTGGAATGGCCAATTATTTTTAGGCTCAGCTCAACGCTACCACCCCTGTGCTGACTCGGGAGGGCGAAGATGAACACACGCTGTCTTCCGAAGCGTGTGCCGTCAGCCGACCACTTTTTTTCACACTACGGACTCACCATGCTACCAACCCAGAGCTACAGCGTCGGAGGACAACGCAGCTTACAGGCAAGCCCGCACGTGCCAAGCCAGTCTACAGGGGTCGCTGGTGCGCGGTGAGCCGAGGAAACCCTGGCCGACCTAACCCTCCCTCCACCCGGGCGGTGCTCGGCCAATTGCGCACTGCCCCCTGGGAGCTCCTGTTCACGGTCGGCAGTGGAATAGCCTGGACTCAAACCGGCGACCTCCAGGCTATAGGGTGCATCCTGCACTCCATGCGGAGCATCTTTACCGGATGCACCACTTGTGAACCCCATTACTAATAATGTTTAAGTATTGTAGTTAGCATTAGTAATCAGCCTTAAAGAACAGTACTTCCTATTCTTTGTATAGTAATGACTATTTGTTAAAACTTGCCGTTAATTATAGCACTTTCTGCTCTGAGTCCTTATTGATGCCCAAAAAAAACACACATACAGGGGCTGATGTAAGGATACGTGCAAAGTGATTTGCAGCTGCAAAACGCAAAAACTGTGTTTAGCGGCCATAAAGTGGGACTTTAGCGACTGCTAAAAAGTAATGGTTTTCACCTGGCGTTCTACACCCGCTATCAAAATAGCACTTTGACATCATTAATTAATTTAAATGATTTGAAGAAAAGAGCATGAAATTGGGCTGGGATCTGGAATACTAAGCGGGTGCAAACATGAGAAGTAAGGATTTTGCCTTGCACTTGGGCAACTGCTGACCCTCCAAAAACTTTGCACCTCCTCTTACAAGGTGCAAACCATTGTAGAACCGAGTAATTAAGAACTGTATAAAACCACACACCTTCCATTCAGAAACCTGTTACTGGTCTCAGGATGGCTGCTGTGATACACTTCCTGATGCGGCAACACTTTGCTCTTGTTGAGGACAGGCAGGAAAACCTTCGGAGAAGGGCAAGACGGAGAAGACCCCACATATTCAAACCCAGGGTCACTTTGTTTGGGATGCTAGAGGATGCCGTGAAAAGGAATTATCATCTCACTCGGCAGGTCATCCTAGATATAATAGCTGAATTTCACCTTTGCAACAGCTGGTTGACTGTCCTCCTGGTAAAACTGACAGCATTGGCTTCTCCACTATAGACGACCATATGGCCGCTTTGGTAGCATAACTGATGCTGGCTGAGGCTTTTCCAAATAACTCAATTTCATGCTGTGACCTCAGCCGTAAGGACTATCAACCTCCTCATAAAATGTTTATTTTCATTTCCGTGCGCCAAGATGACTTTGCTGCCCTTCCTTTGACATGTTTTATTGTTTGGTTTTATTTTCGTGCTCCACAAATCTCATACAGCACCTACTGCTCTCTGTACTCCTAACTCACCTCACCTCTATGCTATTAAATGCTGCCACTATGCTGATACACAGGCAGCGCTCATTGTGACCCTCATTGTCATGATTGCAAAATAATTGCCTGGCCACTAGGCAATTTGGATTTTGCAGCCACAATTGTTTGCTTTATGCCTATCCTTACATCAGCCCCTTAATGTTCTGTATTACCCCATGGTGTATTGAGTGTTGTGTATGTTTTGCAAGTACAGTACATGAAGGCAGTACTTTCCCATTTGAAATGTTGTAGAGGTAAAAAGGACTTTGTTCAATTTGTGTATCCTTAATAAAGGAAGACTTTTCAAATGTAGAATCGCTTTGAATGAAGATCAGAGATTTCCATTGCATATAAACCGCAATGTAATGTGCAATAACCTTTGTTATAGTTTTATTTCAAAATGCATATTGCAACTATCATACTTCCTTTGACACTGCTAGGATGGTGGAATTGTAATGGTGATTGAAACTTAGATTGAGGGAAATATATACATGAGTTGTAATGTACATTGTTTTGGTAGTTTTTTTAGTAATCTGGTATGTCTCTCCCTTAGACAATATCTGTACAGTATGTGGCTACAACCTTTCTAATAATTGGCATATTGAGGTTGTATTGTTTTTTCCAGCAGTGCTTCCAGTGATATCATGTTCCTTGTTGTCTGATTTACCACTTGCCGGCTAGTTTAACATTAAGATAAAATAGATTGTAAATGACAGCGCCAATAGCAGAAGAAACAATTAGGTAGAAGTGGGCTTTGAAAGCTGTGCTCTATAAACACCTGAACCTTGAAGTCATTGTTTACAGCCTAGTCCTAGATGACTTGTCTTGCCCTTGTTCTAAAGTTTTCATGACTGATTTGTTTATGATTTTGCAAAAAACCTCAAGGCTATGTTAGTCACTGTTTTTGTTGCCTTGTTTTTACAGTCCCTGTACAAATAGTGCAACACTGTAGGTAAAGGTAAATCCTAATTTGTTTAGCTATTACATGACTTGTAATGCATTGTTTCACTATGCCGCTGCTCTGTTTTACTAATTACCTATTTAGCAAAAATGAAAGCGCGATTTGAAACCATAATTGGGATTTTTTGCAGTCTGACAGAAGATCGGTGAAAAGTTTTACATAAAATGGAAACGGGGGGAAAATACATTTCAATTTTTTTTATTTTATAGTGTGACATGTAGGCAATGGTCAAGCAGGTATTCACACAGAAAATGATGGCTAAGTGCCTACTGTAAAGTCAACTTGGTGTCCAGGACAGAGCACACATATAACTAGTCCCTTTGAATCCCAGTTTGAAACTGATACACTGTCTCCCCTACTATTTTTGTTTATTTTGTAACATCTGGTATGGTATTTGTGACAATTTTAGTATTTGTAATGCACTTTTAATAATCATGTAATTGACTAACTATTTCTTACTGATAACTGAATTAGTTCAATACATGTAATGGTTGCTACGAATGGGTGAAAGTGCTATGCAAGTCTTATTAACAAAGAAGACTACGCGGTGATCTGATTCAAGCATTCAAAATTCTAAAAGGTATTGACAATGTCGACCCAATGGACTTTTTTGACCTGAAAAAAGAAACAAGGACCAGGGGTCACAAATGGAGATTAGATAAAGGGGCATTTAGAACAGAAAATAGGAGGCACTTTTTTACACAGAGAATTGTGAGGGTCTGGAACCAACTCATGTAATTGACTAACTATTTCTTACTGATAACTGAATTAGTTCAATACATGTAATGGTTGCTACGAATGGGTGAAAGTGCTATGCAAGTCTTATTTCCATCCTTGTGTGTGCGGGCATCACAGTTTGTGTGTGTGTCTGCCTGGGTTTTTCTCTCTCTCTCCCTTTTCTCTTTCTTTCCCTTCCCCCTCTTGCTCTTTTCTTTCTCTCTCTCTCTCTCTCTCTCTCTCTCTCTCTCTCTCTCTCTCTCTCTCTCTCTCTCTCTCCCCCTCTCTCTCTCTCCCCCCCTTGCTCTTTTTCTCTGCGGGGTGAGTAGTCAGGTTGGACAGGCTGGGCTCTCCCTCAGCGCAATCATGATGGGTGATTTTCATTAATTTCAATATTTGGGGAATAGGTGGCAGGACGCCACTGTCGAGCGTATGAATTATTTATTATCATTCATTCATGGTTTGGCGGCCTCGTCTTTTAGGGGGGTGGTGGCTCATAGCCACTTCCTATCTGCGTCACTGGGATGCATGTAACTGTTCATGTTTTTCCAGCCGGGCACCCACGGACGAGGCCTCCGGCCATATTTATCTTTCACTCGGGCCCTGAGTGCCCTCCACAGTCATTGGGCCCTGAGCGCCTTTCACAGTTCATAAATCATCTGCAATTGCAATCATTATCATTCATTCATTATTCATTCATTGCGGATTCTCTGTGCTGAAAAGTTTTTTTTCATTTAATATTTTCTAACTAAGTGATTGAAACTTTTCTCTAGCATACTATATTGTATGTAACTGTTACTTGCATTGAAAATATTGCTCTTATCTGCCACTGTGGATCAAAATAGACTAAACACTGGAGAACAGGAAATTAAAACTGGTCGACAAGGGTATTTGCAAGAAACTAATACAAGTATTCTGCTATAAAAGTATGATTGATAGTGTGTTGTACTGGTTGCAAAACAACACATGTGTGTGTTTTATAAACAAATATGTACTTTTACAAAAAAAATAATGTTTTTCGTTTTTGCAGATTTTAATAATATTGGCAGCAGATTTCTTTTGGGTCTATCGCTATACTTAAAATACCAGACTCCTACATAAGAATAATCAAAGTAGGAGGTAGAAAATTATCTTTAATTGTGATCTACTTAGTATGGAATACAATGTACTTTTTATGTATACCACGTACAATTATTTCCTTGTACAGGCTATGATTGAGCTGAGAGACAAATTATCATACTCAAATCCAATTATTTAAATATCAGACTTGCAGAGTACTTGTTCAAGTAAGCAAGATATTGCTCACAAGTGATCATCAAAATTAACGAATTACTTTTCATAACAAGATAAACTTAATAGGATTGTGTTACAGTACCAGACAGTATCAAGGTTCTTGAAAACACAATTTTAAAGGCCTTAAATTAATAAGTTGAAGATACAGTATTCGATTATTCAAAATGATCTAGACAGCATTCAGAACTGGGCAGACACATGGTAAATGACATTTAAAGAGAAAGGTGCAAGGTACTGCACACAGGCAATAAAAATGTGCATTATAAATATATATATAAGAAATACTGCATTATAAATATCATATGAGAGATACTGAAATTGAAGAAGGAATCTATGAAAAAGACCTAGGAGTTTATGTTGACTCAGAAATGTCTTCATCTAGACAATGTGGGGAAGCTATAAAAAAAGGCCAACAAGATGCTCGGATATATTGTGAAAAGTGTTGAATTTAAATGAAGGGAAGTAATGTTAAAACTTTACAATGCATTAGTAAGCTTGTTACAAAAAGGATGTTGCTGCTCTAGAAAGAGTGCAAAGAAGAGCGACCAGAATTATCCCGGGTTTAAAAGGCATGTTGTATGCAGACAGGCTAAAATAATTGAATCTATTCAGTCTTGAACAAAGAAGACTACGCGGTGATCTGATTCAAGCATTCAAAATTCTAAAAGGTATTGACAATGTCGACCCAATGGACTTTTTTGACCTGAAAAAAGAAACAAGGACCAGGGGTCACAAATGGAGATTAGATAAAGGGGCATTTAGAACAGAAAATAGGAGGCACTTTTTTACACAGAGAATTGTGAGGGTCTGGAACCAACTCCCCAGTAATGTTGTTGAAGCTGCTTGATGAGATCAATAAGCTACTGACAACCAAACGAGCAAGATGGGCAGAATGGCCTCCACTCGTTTGTAAACTTTCTTATGTTCTTATGTTCTTATTTAACATCATGTCATACAAGAAACTACTAAATGATATTGCAAAAGTCTACCGAAAGCCATAATAGTAGTACAGTATTTTGTGTTAGATTTTGAAATGCCCATTTTTTTTAATTTGACAGTTTTTCATTACGTGTATGAAAACTACAGAGTGGTATGTAATTCAATATATTAATATAACATTATGCAGCAGTTTTCATTCAACTTTTATGAGGCAAAATTAGTTAATTCTATAGGGTGATGCAAAACCTTTGCTGTACATAACACGTTTTTAGTATGCAGTACATACTATGAAATTCTCCACAAATGTATTTACAAATCCCTCTCCTTTACAAATATCTGATGCTGCTTCCCGTCCACACATTATCTATGTTCCAATGCTATAGCCTTCGTCATGCACAGAACAGAATCCAAGTCCACTCAGAATCCATTCCTATTTTCCAAGATACAATAAAATACACCCATCATAAAACAATTAAAACTGAATTTAATCCCATATGAGACCTTGGAGCTTAATACTCCTCTTGCTTTCTATTAATGTATCAAGAGCAAAGGTAGATGATAAATAATCTTTTTGACAGGCTGGCATGAACCTTGGTGTTTGACTCAGCTTATTTTTTTTGAAGACATTTAAATCAGCTGCTTTTCCTCAACCAGAGAAGAGAAACCAGGGAGAGAAGGTGCCAAAAAGGTAAAGTGTCAGCTGAAAGGAAAATCCATAATCTTAAAAAGCTACAACTGCTAATGTGAGACGTGGACTGTAATACAGTACATACTGTAGCGGGTGGGGGGTGGGCAGCTGATTTGCAATACAATGTGGGAATGGACCTGATTACGGACTGGGGAAGGGGATGGGAGTACTCTGTAAATAATGTGTGTTTGTAAACTGTGTTATTCTTGTTCAGATCTATTGGTGCTTGTGTGACAGAGCTGAGAGACTGCCTGTTTGTGAGTGTCACTGAGGGGGGTGGGAGCAGGTCTGACACAAACAGTCAGAGATGGAGAGTGTTGGAGTGTGAGGAAGGGGAAGGGACTTGGGTGTGTGTGTGGAGATGACAGTGTGAAAGAGAGAAGCGAGACCTGATGGCGGGAGAATTGAGAGAGAGTTCCGAGAGGAGGTTGTCTGCAAGTGAGAGGAGAGGAATGAGAGCCACTGTTCACTAAAAGCTAAAAAAAAAAAAAAAAAAAAATACAACGGTTTCCTACTGCTTTGAAATGCAACAGTTGTCTGTCTCATTATATCCTGGAAACCCCACAGTTCAGCGCTACAATAATTTTAAAGACGGTACGTATTGTACTTGTATGTAAAATTCCCCATTAACGACCCAACAGCAAAATTAAATCAAAATGTTACCCATGCACAGAACTGTGTAAAACATAAAAGGCAATTTAACAAAAGATTAAAAAAAAACACCACCAGTTCACAGAATTAAAATAGTATCCAAAGTCAGTATTCAAAATTGCAGAATATAGTTCAGGCCCATGTACTGTCCCGCCTTGTCTACTACAACTCCCTCCAGGACGGCCTCCGTGCCTCTGCTATCCGTCCGCTCCAGCTGCTCGCCTTGTCTTTTCCCTTCCTCGTTTCTCCCACACTACACCGCTGTCTGCACTGGCTCCCTGTTGCTGCTTGCATCCAATTCAAAACTCTTGTACTCACCTATTGCTGTCTTGACCTTTCTGCTCCCTCCTATCTCCAGATTATCAGTTCTCCCTACACCCCCTGTTGCCCCCTATGCTCCTCCACCACCGGCAGATAAGCTGTACCCCCCCTCCGCTCCCCCACTTCCAGAGCCCACTCCTTCTCCACCCTTGCCCCTCAGTGGTGGAATGATCTACCCACTGATATCAGGACTATTTCCAGCACCTCATCAAGACACACCTGTTCAGACAGCATCTGTAAACCTCACAACTCTCGACTATACTAGACTATATGGCACCCAATTGTACCAGTACTTGCATCAGCTCATATTTGCACTGAACTGCTCCACAACTTGCCTTATTCTACTACTGCTCTTAACTGCAACTACTTCCTGTCTCTTGTATTTGATTTTACTCTTATAGGTATCCGTATTCATGTTTTCTTTTTTTTTGTATGTTTTATTTGAAATTATTCTCATCCATTTATCGTACTTACTACATGCTCTTACTGGACTTTACTCGTATAAGCAAATATTTTTACTATAAGTTAACTGCTCTTGGTCGACTCGCTCTTAAATGTAATTATTTACTGTATTCTTTATTTTGCTCTTATCTGTAATATAATATTTTGTAATGTGACACTTTGTAGTGTGATATTTTGTAACACTTGTAAGTCGTCCTGGATAAGGGCATCTTCAAATAAATAAATGATAGTAATAATAAATAATAATAATAATAATAATAATAATAATAATAAAGAGTTTGTTCTAACAAGACTAATCCTAAGTAATGAAATAAGTTTTAGGTTTAAATTTTTGGTCACCTAAGGGTTGCAAGCATATACATTTTATGTTATCCGAGTAAGAAACGACTGGGAATGCACATCAGGGTCAACAACAGCAGCTAAAGATCACCAACCTCTAGGTTCAGAGACCAAGGCAATGTCTACCATGCCAAAACAGAACAGCTCTATTTAAGGAACAGGAATGCATGGCCCACCATTACTAAAAATCAGTCAGCTTGTTTTAACATCTGACATCCCCGTATGTTGTGGGTCTGTAGAATTTCTTTTTTTTCATTTCTTGATGCACAGGTTTTTACAATGAGCTTCTGCAATCCAGCAAGTTCCTCCCACATGTGTACGTCACTGTTTGAAAAAGGTTTTATATTACATTCAGGTGTGTTAAGGTAAATCTAATCATGTAAATAAGTGTGTGTTGCATAGATACACTCTTTTTGAATACAGCCATATCAGTGAGATGAAATTTAAATGTGAAAGCAGGTGGCAGACATGCATGCTTATTTAATAAATGAGATGAGTGTGAAAATGAGATGAGTGCTGTAAGCTGTGGTTGTTTTTCATGAGAAATATCTGTAGATAATTGGAGATGGAATAAGCATTGCTCATCAAATGCACAAAAGCTATTAGCAGACGTCACAATCAACTGTTCATACCAGAGCTATTTAATGGTGCAGAACAAGCATTTGCTGTTTTGTAATTACATTATCCTTGTTTCTAACAATGAGTAGTAAATGAATGAGACCAAAGTGTCAGTTTAATGAAAACGTGTAATGTAGTTTTTCTGGCATTTTATAGGCAGTTTCTAGCCTAATATCAAGACAGAAACAATTTTTAAAAGACTATAATACCAACTTTAAGATTCCAGTTGGAAATTATAGTACAATTGTATATATTGCTTTCCTCGGATATTAGATTATGTCAGAAGTGTGTATGGTTGCTGCAGAAGTAAACTATCAATCATTTTTAACCAACATATTAACCTAGTAACAGGAGAGTAGGAGGGACTTTTCACTTTAAATTTAGCAGTTTACAAGACTAAAAAGTTATAAAGGATATAAATCACTGTGCTTATTATCTCCTATTTCTGATATCTTACAAGTACAAAAATACCAGCTCTTTTCAATTGCTGTTGCTTCACGTTTTAGAAAGCAAGAGGGGCTCTCACTTATAACTGACAGGTTGAAGATCTAAATACATAAGAACATAAGAACATAAGAAAGTTTACAAAAGAGAGGAGGCCATTTGGCCCATCTTGCTCGTTTGGTTGCTAGTAGCTTATTGATCCCAGAATCTCATCAAGCAGCTTCCTGAAGGATCCCTGGGTGTCAGCTTCAACAACATTACAGGGGAGTTGGTTCCAGACCCTCACAATTCTCTTCTGTTCTGAATGCCACTTTATCTAATCTCCATTTGTGACCCCTGGTCCTTGTTTCTTTTTTCAGGTCGAAAAAGTCCCTTGGGTCGACATTGTCAATACCTTGTAGCGAGGTGACCAGAACTGAACACAATATTCTAGATGAGGTCTTACTAATGCAATACAGTCAACACTCATTCCTACGAGTTTCAAGGGACCAGCAAAAGAAAAAGGTCTCATCAGTAATTCTTACATAAAACTTATGTCTTCTTTATCGTACCACTAATAGTGTTTAACATGACAGTATTTCATCAGGTGATGCATATACCCCATTTACCGTCAGAAAACATCACTGTGGCAAAGTGGTTAACAGTGTGCAGGTGCAGGTGATCAATGAACAGACAGACAAATATATTCCAGGTGCATAGTTGTTTAATGAGTTTGTAAATCCAGTTCCTGATGGCAAAACAAACAGTAAACAATAAATGATGCTAAGTAATACAACGGCATGTATTACTTAGATTGTAATCCCTGGGTTTGTCCCGAAATAACAGTCTCATTCTTTATACACCCACACAAAACACAAAACACATACACAAGTCCGTTAGTGAGTGAATTAGTGCTTGTGGTGCAAATACAGTTTATTCGTGATATAAGTGCAGTGCTGTTTCGGGTTTGTGCTGGCCCTTGGTAACAGCTCCGGAACGTGTTAGCCGTCTACTAATAACAAGACACAATTAGACAAACAAACAAAACACTCACAATATGTTTACACAAATCCTCAGGTCCTTCTGGGTTGTTTTTCATTAACCAAAACGAAGGAACAGATTATGTCGCTTCATCCCCTAATTATACCGTCACTCATGACCCCTTGGTAAACGATTGCAGCCGCTCCTCCAATCTGTGGCTGCCACATCATTTCCCTTCCAGGTTGATGAGTTAATGTACCGAAGCGCCGGCCCTTTTCTAAATGACCGACTTCCTTTTAACCCTAGGAACGAAGTGTCAGGCCAAACAGTCCAGGGTACTCTGTTCCCATTACTTTGCGCCCTCACAGGTCGGGAGGGAGATTTACCACTAAGAATCATTATCTTTCTGTAACAATCACTCATCGCGACATTAGAATAACGTGCCCTTAGAGACCAATTTTCTCATTTATATATTATTCGTCTGATTCATAAATCTGTATTGTGCCATTGTGTATTGTGTGCCATCAGACAAGGCGGAGAATGAGATGCGTCTTACCAGTATCATTTCCTAGAATAATTTCTGTGTTTAGGAACATGTATTTAAGTCTATAGCAATATAAAATAATTTATGCAATTAAAGTATTTTGTTATTTGTAACACATACTTTGAATTGCATTGTTAACTCGTCTGAACAGGACACGCTACTTAAAGATTGGAAAACATAAGAAATCAGGTTGGTAGCCTATTCGTTGTCTAAAGCCCCTTTTACACTGGCACTCCTACTCATGTCCGGACCCGAGTTCTGGCTACCTGGGTCATAATTCTGCATAGTGTGAAACCACGTATCTGGGTCGAAGGCCATTCGTGAGCCGACACAATGACAAACAACCACACCTGCATGAAGGTTTCACTTCCGCAAGGAACATTTATGTTTATTCTGTTTAGCCATATTTTTGTTAATTGAAACAGAGCATGAACCAGATTGCAGCAGGGATTAGAAAAATTTGCTCTAATCAACATTTGGGCCCCGTAACAAGCTGCTCCCGGGGCATTGTGCACTTGTGTCTGTCACCCAGGTCAACCCTGCTTTATTAAAAGCAGTGTGAAATCACATACCCGACCCGTATGACACCGGGTCCTGACCTGGGTAGGTTCTGACCTGGGTAGGGCATGTATGTGATAGGGGCTTAAATTGAGAAAATGGCAGGCTTCAGTATGCTTGTGTGTGCTGTACATCAAGATATATTGGAAGATGATCATATCAGAAAGACCCCGCAGATTTGAGCTGTGACTCAAAAACTGACAAATAAAAAAATGTGACATTTCGAAATCGATCATGAAATATGAAACTATTATGGCTTCCGGTAGACTTTTGCTATATCATTTTGTAATTTCTTTGACTACATGATAAATAAAAGATCTAAACTGTGTTCTGTGATGGGGAGAGAAGGAATCTGGTCTGCAAATCTACCTCCCGACCAGGAAGGGCGCTAAATAAGGTTGGTGGTATGCTTTCACAGGGATGGGCCAACTCGATTTTAGGACGGAACCAGAAGTCAGCCATCTTGGTGAAAGGGAAAATCTATTGTGATCAGCTGCAGGGCATGCGGCGATTGGATAGAGCATGGCACCATGCTGATCACAGGGAGAAGTTTGGCAGTACAAAGGGGAAGCAGCTACGTGAGTATGGTCCCTTCCATTGAAAAGTTAACCTGAGAGAGCTGTTTGTTTAGTTTTGATTTTGTTGTTGCAGATGGAGATTGACCAGGAGCTAAAGCCGCCAAAGCCAGCGAAACCCCCAGGGATATCACCACGGAGCACAACCACATCACTGATCACAGCACTGGACACTTTTCACTGGGAGGAGGAAGAGCTCAAAAGGGACAGAGGGTAGGGAGTCCTCAAAAGCTTCTGCCAGGTGGATGGCCTCATCCAGTGTGGTGGGGCTGTGACGGTTTATGTCTTTGCCCCCACCACCCGGTTGAGCTCAATGGCCAACAGCTCAAGCATTCCCTCGGCAGAGCCACCAGGTCAGCTGATCACGCAGGTGTTGCCCCACCATGCGGGTCCTGACTCCAGAGGGCCGTTGGTATTCACGAAACCGACACCGATACATCTCCTCCATGACATTAAGACGCTAGAGAATGGCCTGCATGACCAGGTCATAATCCATGATGGCTTTGTCTGTCATAGCTCTGTAGGCTGCCTGTGCCTCCCCAATTAAGCAGGGGGCGAGGTTGGTAGCCCACCTTTCCCAAGGCCATCTAGCCAGCATCACCACACATTCAAATGTGACGAGGCAGACCTTGGGATCATCGTCCAGCGTCATTTTTTTTACTTTGGGTTTAGGGGGTTGCATCACTGATACCCCCGACATTACCGCCGCTGGGCCCCCCCAATGGGCCAGGCATTCGTTGCTCCCCTATTCTCTCCACAAGGGCAGCGTACCCCTGGGCCATCTCCTTCTGCCATCTCCTCCTGCCGCTGTGTGTCCCTTAACAAACAGCTCTATCTCAGGTTAACTTTTCAATGGAAGGGACTATACTCACGTAGCTGCTTCCCCTTTGTACTGCCAAACTCCTCCTTGTGATCAGCACGGCGCCAAGCTCTATCCAATCGCCGCATACCCCACAGTTGACCACAATAGATTTGTTTAGCAGTCTTACAACTACACCCGTCCACCAAGCTGGCCGACTTCCGGTTCCGTCCTACCAGAATCTGCCCATCCCTGTGAATGTGTACCACCAACCTTACTTAGCGCCTTTCCTGGTCGGGAGATAGATTTGCAGCTCAGATTCCTTCTCTCATCGTCACAAGTTCATATAGTTTTTTATTAGTATCATGTCCTGAAATTCTAGATGATGCATCTGTAGGGTCCTAAGGCCCCAATGTAGTCTTACTGCACAATAATATTTATTTTAAACTAAACTTATTTGTTTTTAATTTCCCTTAGTTTACACACAATTATCATTTACCCAGCACACCATCACTAAACTGTTGTCAGAAGTGGCAGATACCCCGGCACACACTTGAAAGCTGGCAGGGGAGAGTGTAGAAATGCAAAACTAGACTCGCCCAAATAATTGGCATAGGCAAAACTAGGTTGGCCCAGCATCAATGTTGAAGCTTTGGACGAAACTAGACTTGACCAAATTAATGGTATGGGTGAACCAGATTAACCCAGCATCGATTTTGAATTATTGGAGGAAACTAGACTCGCCTGGGCTAGTCCCGAAATTCAGTGAAAATTGTTGAAAAAATGGGTTTCGCACAGTCATCTTTTTCAAGTTCTGGGCCAATTAGAGTGCTGAAAACTTCGGGATTCGCCCAGAAGCCCTTGGCGAAACTAGATTGGCCCGGGCAAAACTAGACTCGCCAGAACACCGGGTTTCACAACCCATGGGGGCTGTGTGGTCCAGTGGTTAAAGAAAAGGGGCTTGTAACCAGGAGGTCCCCGGTTCAAATCCCACCTCAGCCACTGACTCATTGTGTGACCCTGAGCAAGTCACTTAACCTCCTTGTGCTCCGTCTTTCGGGTGAGACGTAATTGTAAGTGACTCTGCAGCTGATGCATAGTTCACACACCCTAGTCTCTGTAAGTCACCTTGGATAAAGGCGTCTACTAAATAAACAAATAATAATAATTAATATAATATATAGTTACTGAAAAAAAGTTACTTGTTACTTGTCTCTTCAGAAAAAAACTAATATAATGTCCTTACTTATAATATTATAAAAAAAGTAGCGCATTATATTACCCGTTATATTTCTTTCTTTTGTCTTGACCTGCAAAATAGTTGTTGTGACTGTTTACTATTTAACTGCATGTCTGGTGATTCGTGGATTTAAATGTGTCAAACAGATTTTTAAAATATCTGTAGTATAACAAACAAACATAATTGACTGGATATAATACATTTTAATCATTACAATGCAAGCAACTTTGCACAAGTCATGAGTGAAAATTAAAAAAAAATAAACTTAACTTACATAAAGGCTTTTTATAAGAGAATAGCGAGCATTAGTTGGGAAAAAACAGACAATGTATATAAAACATTGACGTAATATATACTCATGTATTTTGTAGACACATACTTATGCATCAGTTATACTGTAATATTTTTCGTATGCATGCAATTTGAATTTTTCAAAGCGTACATTCAGTCAAACTATTTTAAACGTTTTGTTTATAAATCTAAATAGTCCTTGTTATTAGCTTAGGTTACTGAAGAAGAGGCTGTTTATGTACCTGTGACAGGGCGAGGAGCCCTGCCATAAATGTATTTGTTTATTTTAGAACAGGGTAACCCTCCGCCTCAGTGCAATTTATTATTTTGTTATATTATTATTATTATTAATATTATTATTATTATTATTATTGTTATGATTTATTGTTTGTATATGTGACAGCGAAGAGCTGTAGGTATTGTTTGGCAGCGTGGATGGGAAGACCCATCCACAATTTAAAAACCTTGTGTAGAAGGTGGCCATCTCCCGAATTAATTAAGTGATTAATTTGTTGCTAAAAGCTTGCAGCTCTCTGCTCTCAGGGTGGGTGTTCAGAAGTGGAGAACGAGAGCGAGAGAGGAGTGTAAGGATTAAAAATAAAAACAGGAACAGTGAAGGTGATTGCCCAGCCTGACCTATATGGTTTTTTTGGTGTTGGTGATTTGTTTTTGTTTATCTTTTTTTTATTTTGCTCTGTGCGCAGTGTGTTTTTTGTTAAAACCTTTTATTTTATTTGTGTTTGTTATTTAAATAAACGGTGCATGTAACACCTGGAAGGTAGCCCTGACTACACCACCGAGGGAATTGCGCCCTCAGAATTAAAGTTATTTTTTTCGGAGGGCAAATCAGGAAAGAGAGTAACCAGGACACAGTTGTTATCAATTAAAATAATGTTTTATTGCACAAAATTAATTATTCTGTGCAACAAAATCAATCAAAGTTCCTGTGACAAGCAGGCTGTAGTGGATGACTTCAGACCAGAAAGGAATACACAGAGACAGTAGTGGAGTTAAAACTGAAAACGCAAATGGCAGCGCTCAGTAGGGTTAATGAACACAATTAAAGGTTTAAACAGAAAACACAGGACACGGCACTTACGCCAAAATAAATAGACAAACAAAACGGACTAACACTCAACAAACGGTGGATGGACAGACACACAAACACGGTGAGTAAGAATAAACAAACGAACAAGTATTGTGCCTCTTGCACGCAATAGCAATTGTTGTTATTATTATTATTATTATTATTATTTCACTTTATCTTTCTCCTCCTCTCTCCCGTTCACTACTCACCGAACACCCAACCCCGAGTGAATGAAATGTGCATCTATATATACTGTTGTGCTGGGATTCAATTACTAATTAATTATTCACTTGAATCCCAGCACGTGAATTAATTATGTGCAATCTCGTGCTCACATATTAATTACTTTAAATGCACGTGAAGTGATGTGCAATCCTCGTGCCTAAATACAATTATACATTTTAAATAACATTTATATCCCGTGCAGCCATCTCTATACGCCAACATTAACACACCACACGCAACATATAACACAGAAATGCACACAGGGGTGGGACACATTGCCACAGTGCCCTATCAAAGAAAACATGCACAAATCAAAATATAAAAATAATTAATAAAAAGTGCAAAATAAAAATGCATGTCGCATTTTTTGCCCTGCAGTACAGTTTGTTTTCTTCCTGCCTCTGGCCTGACATCACCACTCAGCCATTCCTGTCACAGTACCTGTCGGGATCTCTGTTATGCCCTTAAACTCTGTACTCAAGCCAATCAATCCTGATTGTGCCCACGCACACAATGGAAGTTGTGTTCAGGGTTTCCATGTGTTCAAGGAAAATAGCAGTTACATCTTTAGGGACTGCCGTAGTTGTTGTTAGTGTTTCCGGTTTGACGGTGTCGTTAGCGTTTCCGGTTTGACGGTGTCGTTAGCGTTTCCGGTTTGACGGTGTCGTTAGCGTTTCCGGTTTGACGGTGTCGTTAGCGTTTCCGGTTTGACGGTGTCGTTAGCGTTTCCGGTTTGACGGTGTCGTTAGCGTTTCCGGTTTGACGGTGTCGTTAGCGTTTCCGGTTTGACGGTGTCGTTAGCGTTTCCGGTTTGACGGTGTTGCTAGTGTTTCCGGTTTGACGGTGTGTGGTGCTGACTGTAAATACAATAAAGAGCAGTTCACATTTATGGTTAAAAAAGAATTGAAATGTACTTTGGCTTTAAAAAAAAGAAAAGACCATCAATATAGGTGTATAACAGAGAAAAGGTAATGAGACAAGCTTGTTTATTTTTTGCAGAAAGTAACTGTAATATTATTATTCCCGTAAGAAAATCTAACGCATTATATTACCTCGTATATAACCATTAGAAAAGTGCAAACCAACCAATAAACAAAGGTAGTAAAAAAAAAAATTTAAAAATGGTCTTATAGACTTTGGTTTTTTTAAGCCATGAACTATAAGTTATAGTTAAGTTATATTTAACATATGAAGTGAGCCTATATTTAAGAACATGTTTTCATAGATAGATAGATAGATAGATAGATAGATAGATAGATAGATAGATAGATATTGAAATATGATCAACATATAAAAAAGATTTTCTGTTTGCAAACATGTTTCATATTCTTTGTCCATTAGATTATAGTTGTTGGATTCTGTCTGGTGTGATTCAGAAAACTGATTGCATACACTATTCAATACGCTGCTGATAATATTGTGCTCTATAGAAAACTAACAAGGTGAAATAAACATTAACAGATATAAACAAAAGAAATCGCTGCAGTCAACATGGAGTGGTTTAAAACCAGTTAAGGTATAAAGTAAGAAAACCTCAAGCAGGACATTACTTTAAGGCTGTTTTACGTAAAAAGGTCTCATTGGTGCATGCCCAAGGTGCTTTGTTATTGTAATTCTGGCTGTTTAATTGCATCTGATCATGTCACAGTTCAGCAACCTGACATTGCTAAATCTAACAAAGCCAATACACTTCAGTTGTTAAAAATGTCTCAACCCTAAAGTGAAATGCAGTGGAAGCGAGACTGCTTCCAAGTTCCTGTGTATTCCTGGTCCAATAAATATTTAATCACAAGCTGTCTTTATTTGCCTTTGTAAGATGACATGCTTTGCATAATAATTAGAGAGTACTTACCACAGACTGTAAACTATCTGGTCTGGAACCAAATCCCCAGTAATGTTGTTGAAGCTGACATCCTGGGATCCTTCAAGAAGCTGCTCAATGAGATTCTGGGATCAATAAGCTAATAACAACCAAATGAGCAAGATGGGCCGAATGGCCTCCTCTCATTTGTAACCTTTTTTATGTTTCTTACTAAATATACATTTTATAATTAGAAATTAAACACTAAAGCTCTTGTTACATGAGTCAATTTACTAGCAACTTTTATCGCCTGCGACCAAATCCCGTGAGGATTGCCCCGTGTAACAGCCCTGACAACGTATTGTCAACGTTCTGGCAACTGCGTGGCAACGCGATTGCTTGAGTGGACACCAATCCTACTCCAAGCAACAGGTTCCAGGCAATATCCAATCAGAGCACTGGTGTGTGTCACGTGATTCTGTCTGCTACAGTGAAAACAACAGTTTGAATGGAAACGCAATTACAGTGCCTTGCGAAAGTATTCGGCCCCCTTGAACTTTGCGACCTTTTGCCACATTTCAGGCTTCAAACATAAAGATATGAAACTGTAATTTTTTGTGAAGAATCAACAACAAGTGGGACACAATCATGAAGTGGAATGAAATTTATTGGATATTTCAAACTTTTTTAACAAATAAAAAACTGAAAAATTGGGCGTGCAAAATTATTCAGCCCCTTTACTTTCAGTGCAGCAAACTCTCTCCAGAAGTTCAGTGAGGATCTCTGAATGATCCAATGTTGACCTAAATGACTAATGATGATAAATAGAATCCACCTGTGTGTAATCAAGTCTCCGTATAAATGCACCTGCACTGTGATAGTCTCAGAGGTCCGTTTAAAGCGCAGAGAGCATCATGAAGAACAAGGAACACACCAGGCAGGTCCGAGATACTGTTGTGGAGAAGTTTAAAGCCGGATTTGGATACAAAAAGATTTCCCAAGCTTTAAACATCCCAAGGAGCACTGTGCAAGCGATAATATTGAAATGGAAGGAGTATCAGACCACTGCAAATCTACCAAGACCTGGCCGTCCCTCTAAACTTTCAGCTCATACAAGGAGAAGACTGATCAGAGATGCAGCCAAGAGGCCCATGATCACTCTGGATGAACTGCAGAGATCTACAGCTGAGGTGGGAGACTCTGTCCATAGGACAACAATCAGTCGTATACTGCACAAATCTGGCCTTTATGGAAGAGTGGCAAGAAGAAAGCCATTTCTTAAAGATATCCATAAAAAGTGTCATTTACAGTTTGCCACAAGCCACCTGGGAGACACACCAAACATGTGGAAGAAGGTGGTCAGATGAAACCAAAATCGAACTTTTTGGCAACAATGCAAAATGTTATGTTTGGCGTAAAAGCAACACAGCTCATCACCCTGAACACACCATCCCCACTGTCAAACATGGTGGTGGCAGCATCATGGTTTGGGCCTGCTTTTCTTCAGCAGGGACAGGGAAGATGGTTAAAATTGATGGGAAGATGGATGGAGCCAAATACAGGACCATTCTGGAAGAAAACCTGATGGAGTCTGCAAAAGACCTGAGACTGGGACGGAGATTTGTCTTCCAACAAGACAATGATCCAAAACATAAAGCAAAATCTACAATGGAATGGTTCACAAATAAACATATCCAGGTGTTAGAATGGCCAAGTCAAAGTCCAGACCTGAATCCAATCGAGAATCTGTGGAAAGAACTGAAAACTGCTGTTCACAAATGCTCTCCATCCAACCTCACTGAGCTCGAGCTGTTTTGCAAGGAGGAATGGGCAAAAATTTCAGTCTCTCGATGTGCAAAACTGATAGAGACATACCCCAAGCGACTTACAGCTGTAATCGCAGTAAAAGGTGGCGCTACAAAGTATTAACTTAAGGGGGCTGAATAATTTTGCACGCCCAATTTTTCAGTTTTTTATTTGTTAAAAAAGTTTGAAATATCCAATAAATTTCGTTCCACTTCATGATTGTGTCCCACTTGTTGTTGATTCTTCACAAAAAATTACAGTTTCATATCTTTATGTTTGAAGCCTGAAATGTGGCAAAAGGTCGCAAAGTTCAAGGGGGCCGAATACTTTCGCAAGGCACTGTACCTGGACTCAGGAGAAAGAAATAATTCTCATAGAGTTTTATGAAGGTTGGTCAACACATCTTTATTTTGGTAGTTGACTATTTTGATAACAACCAATGCTGGCAGAGTTACTTTTAACAAGTTATTAAAACTACTTAAAATCTTTGTCCAACTATCGTTAACTACGCCCGAACTGCACCTTTGTTCAGGTCTCCCCTTCTTAATATTTAAAATACCTTTGTATAAAAGACAGCAATAATAATAATAATAATAGGGGAATAAAAATGTTCATATTATGTTATTTTGTTACCTTTTTTTAAACCGTTACTCCGCAGCACTGTGATATAACCATAAAAGGCCGTTTTTTTATTATGACTGATATATATATATATATATATATATATATATATATATATATATATATATATATATATATATATATATATATATATATATATATGCTGCTTTTTGTAATGAAGGTGGATTTAGTTATTCTAATTAAACTGTTTAGAGCACAAATTCCTCTGGGATCCGAGGGATGAACAATATTTTAGAAGAGGAAAACGAGAGGCAAAACTCTCTGAACTCAGTGGGATTCTAGGTGTTATTGGCACGGGAACAGCATATAACAGTAGGTATTTTACAGCATTTAAAGAAATTAAGAATTATAGTTCATTTTTATCTAAGTGTAGTATTGTACGTTAAATTGAGTTTTACATATTTGGTTTATTTGCTTTTATTCTGTAAACGTTACTACTTTATTATTATAATTATTAGTTGTTCAATTATTTAATATGACAGTAATACTAAATAGTTGTACTGATGCTTGGTATTTGTAAGTATATGACCTGAAAACCAGAACCACGTGACGTAGTTCTTAAATATGATTGGATATTGCTTGGATTAAAGGCAATTTGTATCGAATGCGAGTTAACTGTTAGTTGTATCGTGTAACAGGTCAAATCCCCCGTGGTGACATCACAGGCAACACGTTGCTACAATTTCTGTTGCCAGCACATTTACTCGTGTAACAAGAGCCTTACACATCATTTTTATTTTATACATATATATCTGTAGATATGATTTATAAATATACCAAAGAAGTTTACTTGTCAAATTCTGACATATAGTTCCCCCCTTTAACTGACTGACGGAAAACAAATATGGATTGTGACTTTTGTCACTGTGACGATCCACAAATACAAGCGCTGCTGCACAACACCACAATATGTTACTTTACTCCATTTGACAACAGTTGTTATTTAGGTTTTATTTCTATGGGCAAAAGCTGTGTTAAACAGTTTTGGTCAATTCCCTACCACACTGGTCATGGCCACATAGTCATTCTGCTTCGGAAGTACTGAAGGGGCAAGACAGTGACCACTTTGTAATTTGGAGTACATTTTACCACATTCAGTGGTGAGCTGCCAGCCTCGCATTAAGTCACTTTTAGTTGATATACTTGCCTCAGTGTTTTTTTGTATATTCAACATCTGTACATGTCATGAGGACACGTAGGACAAACCTGTGCTGTAAGCTCTATATTTAATGGGCGACACAGAATTAAAAGGTAATGGTTTAGTACTTTGAAATTAATTTTACACCTAATGTTTTATAGATTTAAACCCATGGGCACACTGCAAACGTGGAGTATTGCTTTGGGGACTGCAAGCAATGAAGAATGCTTTGTTATAGCTGAGTGCTGATGATTGCATATAACAGCCAGAAGACAGATGTAAGCATTCCTGTGGAGACATTTTAAATCTATCACCTTTAATAATAAATTAAATGAAATATGCTGCCTTGAGTATTAATTAAAAAAAAAAAAAACATTATTTGTATTCATAACATGAAAGTTATAGAATGGCATCTGCATTGAAATATATGTGTTGTGTTTACGTATAACTAAGGCTTCTGGTTGTTTTTTTCGGGGCTTTCGTTTTTGATATAGTGTGTAACAAGGTGTTAGTTAATTTGTACATACATATTTATTTTTCCCTTCGAGTGTGATGGTGTGCATTTTCCTATTTTATGTTGCTTAATTAGTGTGTAATCTTTATATTTATGTATTGCATGTATTGCATGTATTGCTCTGAGCTGGATTAATTAGAACGGTTTCGAGTACAGTTCTCGAGATCAGTTATGTAATGTGGACAGGGCAGCCGGCCTGAGCGATCAGTTGTGCAACCCAGTTGCTCCCGAAATCGCACAACTCAGTTGCGAGCAACACAGTGTCCACATCTGAGCAATTACTTGTGCCACAAGGTACCCACGTCTACAAGATTCATTTTTTTTATATAACTGAGGTGACAGGTTTTTTTTTGTTGTTGTTTTTTTACATTTTTATTCTATCTACAAGGTGAAGTAGTTTTTTTTGGTTTTGACAACCGAATTGACACGTTTTTTTTTTTTTTTCTCCCGTGTCTACAAGTTTAGAATCGTATTTATTTTATTTATTTTTTGACAACCGAGGTGACACAGGTCGTAATGTGTCCAGTAATTAACGAGGAAGGGTTGGCTGTAATTATTTTTTCAACTGTTATTTTAAATACCATATTCCCTAAAGAAAAAAACAAAGCCGTGTAAAAGCTGGAGGAAACCGTTTAATTTTATTTTTTTTTACCGCCGACATTTTAAAAATTAGAGCTTCTTAATATGCAAGCCGTGCAGTCAGCATTATAAGAACCAATCAGAGTTGGCGAATTGCCACGTGATTGCCTGTGTCTACAGAAGTCGCTCAGCTGGTTGCTTGGAAAGTAGAGCACGGCTCTACTTCAACCAGCTGGTTGCAGGGACGTTCACATATAAGCGTCTCGGTTGCAAGCAACTAATCGCACAGGTGTGGACCCAGCTTAAGTCTGTAGTCTTTCTATTTTGTCTGTCGACCGAGAGAGTAAGAACCTTTACAGCAGGGCATATTTCTAAAGCGAAGGTTATCGGGTTGGTGAGTGTGTCTGACGCTGTGTGGCGGAGTGTCCCGCCCCTATTTATTATTATTTGTATTTTTGTTTGCGGCGCGGATAAAAGCACAGCGTCTTTTGTTATTGTTTTTTATATTTATAATTTAAAAACCCTGTGAGGGTGCATGACTGATCAGCTACTGATTATTTAACTAGCTGACAGTCATGCATCCTTACCAAACACGTGCAGACTGTGGCCCAGGGGTAATAAGATAATTAACAGTTAGTTAACCCCTCGGCCAGAGTATAAGAACCTGCAGCTGTCCGTGCTGCAGGGTTGAGTGTACAGAGAGGAGGTACGGGGAGATAGAGAGAAGACAAAAATTAACAATTGCTAAAACGTGCTGGATTAGCCAGCACGACACTTACTTGTTTGTCTGTCTGATTCGTTTGACCCTAGTGCCCTTTTGTTTTGTTGTTTTGTTAAAATCATTTGTTTTGTTTATTTGATGTATTAAATACGCTGACCGCCGATGCGTTCAGCTTCACCCGCCCATCCATTGTTTTGGTTTCAATTACTTCCTGGTCCGTGACGTCACCACTGCGAGCCATCCTGTCACACGCTGTGTAATAAATTGTATTCGGTAAATGCCAGTTCGTGGTTATTTTTACTAGTAAGTTGATCTCCCACCTGAGGTGCTCTCTGGATAGATCCTGTTGTATGTGTTTGTTTGTTTTCTTTATTTTTACACATGCACATGAAATGTTTTTAAATTAAGTGAACCAAAGATGTATTTAAATTCTAATAGTCAAAAATAGCAATTTGGGTACTGATACTTTAATGCTAGGATTTTTACTGCCTTGTCTCTTGCATTTAATTTTTTTTTTTATATCTGTTCAACTTAAACCAGTGTAAAGAATCTAGTATCTGCTGTCTCTTGGAATAATTGAGAATTGATTGAGAGTTAAAAGCTTTAGACCTGGCTGATATAGTGGGCCTATTGTTTTTTGTTTGTTCCATTTGAATTGTTTCTTTGCTGTGTGTCATTATCCAATTATTTATTTATTAATTTCACTCATGTTATTAGTATTACACTTGGTTAAGTTAGGAACTGCTTTGTCTGTGGCCCCCTTGTGCAACCTGGTGTTAACATCCTCAAATCTTATCACAATGATGACTAAAACTTTTAGAATCCTGTAGAGTCTTTGAGTTCTGTTTTAATTGAATTTGAACAATAAAAGTGCAATTATTTTTCTCTATCTGTCTCTTTGTGTTGTGTACACCCTATCAGTCACTGATGCTCTGCCCAGTTAATTGCCTGTGCTGGAGATAATTGGAGGTCCCACACCTTTCTTGAGGGTGGCGTAGTCAATAATTTATAATTCTTAATTTATCTTTTGTTTATTAAGTACTGTAAACAATTAGTGTTTTCGGTTAGTTTCCAAAATGCTTGAGCTTTATTTTATTTTTTTGTCAAAATATGTATAGTAGTAACTCGACAGTACTTGCACACTTAAGTTGTGCCTTCTTTCCATTGCTGTCTTCCACAATGAAATCCCTATGGTCACGGGCACATTCTTCTGGGGTTTTTGTGTGTAGGCATTTTTGTACATTTCGCCACAATTATGTTTTAAATCCTCCGTATCTTAACTAATACAGCTTGAAATCCTGCTAACAACCCTCCATCCTGATTGTAATCTCGTTTTAAATCTCGCAAGCGGAGTCCCCAATAGGAATGTAGCATTTTCCATTTTTCAGTCATAATTCTGTTACAGTAATGTTACTGTAATTATAGGAAAAATACTTAAGCATGTTTGAATTATTAAAATATCAACTAACTGAGAGACTATATCGTGACTGCAAGAAATAAAACATAACAGCATTTTATATATACTCGTGTGTGTGTGTGTGTGTGTGTATATATATATATATATATATATATATATATATATATATATATATATATATATATATATATATATATATATATATATATAATGTGTTATTATTATTAGACAGCTCACCTACTGTAGGATTTCATGACAATTAAAAAAAAAATAATAATAATAATAATCTGTGGTGCAAAACCCTTAATTCTCATGTGCACTTTCTCAGATCCTGTGTAGGTTTTGCTGTAAATCTGTGGTGCATAATGCTTTTCAGTATACCCTACACTGGTGATATTCATTACACTTGGTTAATGATGTAATATCAGTACAAAGTGACAAGGGGGTAGATTCAATTTAAATTGAGTGCACTGCCTTAGGTAAGGTGGGAACATTTACAATGTCACCCAATTGCGCTGCACAGTGAGGATTTTGTGGCTTCTCTAACATGGCGCATTGTAGGGGGTGTATCTTTTTAACATGCTTTAAAAACAATCGTTCAAATGTTGTAGAACCGCATTAGGTAATGCAGGTCCTTCTTTAAAGACATCTTCAATGTTACTGTAACACGGCAGGCTTGAAGATTCACATTAAAAATACAATAACGCAACATATACATTAAAGTGACCATTATATCACATGAAAGTACACCCAACAGAACTATAGACTATACAAGTGTAAACTAAATCATGTTTTAAAAGAAAATGCATATATATATATATATATATATATATATATATATATATATATATATATATATATATTTGTTATTTATTTCTTAGCAGACGCCCTTAGCCAGGGCGACTTACAAATGTTGCAAGATATCACATTATTTTTACATATAATTACATTATTTTTTTTACACATTATTTTTTACATACAATTACCCATTTATACAGTTGGGTTTTTTTTTTTTCCTGGAGCAATCTAGGTAAAGTATCTTGCTCAAGGGTACAGCAGCAGTGTCCCTGGGTTTGAACCCACGACCCTCCGGTCAAGAGTCCAGAGCTCTAACCACTACTCCACACTAATTTGCATGTTAATTATTTAAATGGACAGTAACCAAATACAAAGCAAAACCTGTCTTATCATGCCCCTCTACATAGCGGCATTCTTAATTATATTTGGGGGTCCTTACTAAATCTCTATTGATATGAATGGTGTGATACCCTCTACAATCTGGAACCCGGCATGATTTGTAAGTCCTGGATAGATCTAGTTTTTATTTTAGGTATCAGATTTTACCATTAACTGGTTACCAGTATAATACATAATATTTGTTCTGCTCTTTTTCTTTAAACTGATTTTACACAGTAGCCAGGCATCTCGGTCCAGTGGATAAGGCAACAAGATTGACAGACTGGTACAGGAGTGACAGTTGGCAATCAGTTAGCAGGAGCTTCTACAACCAAAACTGCACAAATAACTAATGTTACATTTATAGGGCCGAGCAACGAGTACAGGTGAATATCCGTAACAAGCATAACCATTTTTTCAGTGTACGAGTAATACACAAGTAAATTTGTAATTACTCAGTATTCGGAGAAAAGAAATATGTGCAAAACATGCATTAAATCAGCTCTTGGCTCCACTAGTGTAGTTGTGACTTTCAATATTAAGTATAGAGATAGAACCAATCCAGGGAGGAAAGAGGAGGGATCAGTATGACACAGTCTCTGGCATAGGGGAAGTAAGCATCATTCTGTGTTGCATGAGTGAAGAGGTCAGACAGACAGAGCGTTTGGATCAGGATGAAACTCTTTTCAGGTAGCTACTAGGGGTGTGCTGATATTCATACTCATTGCCTTGAAGTATTTATCAGCAGGTATTAAATAAATCCGTTAATTAATGTGTTGATTAAAAACAAGAAAAACTGTCCTTCCTTCACCTTTACAACAGAAATTAACCTTCGCAGTGGGTGTTTTAAAAGCCAATTGGAAGCGGACTTTCATCTGGAGAGCTGGGTTTTTTACTGCCGTACTGAGGCAGTACACTGACAATTCTGAATGGAGTTATTTAAAACCTGCCAATAAATACTTCTTAAAGGCAGTACGGCAGAAGAGGTGGTAATGACTCATGAATGCTCTAATATCCCTCCAAAACTATTTTTACAAAGCCTTGCAGATTTGTCGTGTTGATTCCGTGCCATCTACCAATGAAGGACCTACTCACTATGTCCATGTCTTGCTGTTTCTGATTTCTTGTCAGCTCTCTGTATGTTGTGACTGGCAAAGAGGCTCTCAAGAGTATCAAAATAACGAACACCGTTAAAACTTTTTTAAAGTGTACACTTTATTTATCTCTGACAATATACAACATAAGTTAAATATCTCATGATAAGCAACACAATAAGATGTTTCCATTACATTAGGAACTGGGTCTGCAAAGCAAGACAAATTTTCATGATAAAATAACTGTAATTAATTGGCTGCTCCAGATACTATGAGAATAAACCAGTTTCCCCTCAAGCTTATAGCTCACAGTCTGTTGAGCTCCCGAGAGATAATGTTTCTTTGCACCTCAATAGGTTAATCAGAACAGAGGGTGGGGGCGGGGAATCCCTCTAAAATAATTAAAAAAACAGGATGTGCCCTGTAGTCTGGACGTCGCGAGTTCGAGTTCAGGCTGTTCTTTTGCCGAGCAAGGATGGGAGCTTCCGGGGGGGGGGGCTCAGTTGGCCACGCGCCGCCCGGAGGGAGGGAGGGTTAGGTCAGCGAGGGTGTCCTCATCTTACCGCTCACCAGCGACCCCTGTAGTCTGGCTGGGTGCCTGCGGGCTTGCCTGTAAGCTGCCCGAGAGCTGCTTTGTCCTCCGACGCTGTAGCTCTTGGGTGGCTGCATGGTGAGTCCGCAGTGTGAAAAAAAGCGGTCGGCTGACGGCACACGCTTTGGAGGGCAGCGTGTGTTTGTCTTCGCCCTCCCGAGTCAGCGCAGGGGTGGTAGTGGTGAGCTGAGCCTAAAAATAATTGGCCATTTCAAACTGGGGAGAAAATAATAAAAAAATAATTGGCAATGACTAAATTATTAAAAAAAAGTTCTCATAAGAAGACCACTTCATAACATTTTAGACAGATATGGCTTGCAGGTGCCAACAGGGAGGTTCTCTGTTGGCTGGTGGCAGATTGTGTGTAATGTTTATAGGTCAATAATCACTTCTGTATAAGAGAGATACAACTCCAACTGTGAATTTACTACCTCTGTAACTAATAATGGCTTCCATCTGTCATCATAGCATAATGTTGTGTGTGTGTGTGAGAGAATTTCACCATGAATAAACTAAAGGCTTGGTGGAATAGATCACTTAACAATTTTCCAACCTGATATTCTTCTCTCTAATCTGCACCTGATTAAACTAAGAGTGGCAGACCCATCAGTATTACAGGCCTTTACTCACACTGAAAAACTTGTGATCAATCACTGAGACACATTGTTTTCTATTTATAAACCAGACCTCTTGTATTAGTTTAATGGTTTGAAGGATTATGAATTAAATGGCAGAGTTGTGTACAAATTCCTCAATAAAGGCAGTTGAAATGTAACTCTAGCTCCAAAAACTTTACTGTTGTAATTACATGTGTTACATATAACCTGATAATTACTGTGAAACTAAATTTTGGTAATACAAATCAATGTTCAATCTGGCCAAACTGCATCTTATACAACAGTTAACCAAGTTGAAAAATATATTTTTCCCATCATAATGTGCCTCAACTACAAGGATGTATTCCTTTGTGGGGAGCATTTCTTCAACAAGTACAAAGACGTCAAGTAACTTTAACATCATCCTGTATATTCTGTACACCTAATATAAACATACTGACACAGTGGGGATTTACAGTTAGAACAGATGTGAGTGAACAAAAGTTAAATGTCAGTTCATTTAAATGATTATTACTCAGCAGAATAGAATACAAAAGCATGTAAGCAACAATTGCAGACTTATGATATGGTTCTTAAATACATTTAAGCAAGTGTACAGTCTTCCAAATAGATAAGATCCGAGAGTTAGGGATGTTGATGGTGATGTTGGGACAGGCTTTGAGAAGTTCTGTTTTGTCGCTTGAGGATTATCAACTTAAAATCTAAAATGATGAATTTGTGTTCCAAGAGTACTTTTTTTTGTTTTTGTTTTTACAAATTTGAAGTGATTTGAGGTATTTACTCCTAACATTTATGGGAAAAAATCAGGAGAGGTACTATTACATTTGCCAATAAAAACATGTTATATTCTTTGTATATTTGACTAGTAGACTATTGGATGCAATGCATGCAAACCTTTGTTTTTCTTTTAGCAGTTGTGATGGGGTGCAGCCTATTTTGTGGTGGTTCTGTGTTTTTTGTATTGTTTAGAGTGGATGTGAGTGAGTTTGGGGTGTGGTTCAGTGAATTTATGTGTGTGGAATGTGCCTGGGCTAATGAGGTGCGAATTGCCCAATTAGCCCAGGCACCTGTATAAAAGGGAGTGGTTGGGTATGTTAGGAGGAGAGTGTTTGTGAGGAGGTGAGTGTTGGGAACAGAGAGAAGATGTGTGTTAGAGAGAGAGTGTGAGTGGGTTTTTGTGGGTTTGTTTAAAGCCTGTTTTGTGTTTGTCTTTTTGGTTGGCCATCGTGCCTTTTTATTTGTGTTTTGTTAATTAAAATATTTTGGTTTCACTGCACTTTCTGTCTCTGAGTCTTCCCTCTGCTGCTATCCTGCCACAGCAGTGCAATACTGTTTTCTTACTGTATATCTTGAAATCATCTGCTTTTAAAATATATTTGTTTATTTATTTATCAAGGGGTGAAGTCAACGTGAAGTGAATAACCAGTTCCAGTCTTTTTCTCGTGTTTATTGGCTTTACACCAATTTATTATTATAATTTCTTTGTATCGGGGTGTTTTATTGGTTTTTCTCTGTGTGACAGGGCAGAGCTGTAACTAGGGGTGGGCGAGCTTGGCAGCCATGGGGGGTGGAAAAATGACTTAAATGCATTGCCACTCGAGTAATAATTTTGTTTTGCAGTTCTCAATGTTTTCACTTATCAACTGTCAGCACCTCCCTACCATAATCTGAAGATCGCATGCGCCTCTGCACTAGAAAAGGGAATGTGTCACTTCCTTAGCAACGGTTTTAACGACCACGAACCTGGTTCTACACAAGCCAACACTTCCCCTGCGGTGTGCATTGCTTATTTATCTATTCGCTCCTGCAGCCTTCAGGACTAGCACTACTATAAACGTAATGAAATGTAAAGGTACCTTTCATAACACGTATTAAGCACCTCGTAATATAAACATCACAATAGGATAGACAACAAGTAAGAAATTCATTTATAAGAAAATGCAAATAGAAAAACGGCCCTTAAAATGCACCATCCTGTACTACAAGATGTTAAATGTGGTACCAGTATTTATTTATTGGAATAAAATTCAGAACAAATTCAGACCTTTGTTTAAAATAGCAGACAAACCTGCATGGCTCTTGCTAAATTTTAAATTGTTTTGGATCATTAGGGAAACGGAAGAATTTTCTTTTTTCTAACTATATAAATGGAAATGCAAGATTATGTCTTTCTGAATATGCTTCAAGCCATTAAGTCATTGCTTCAGCGTTTGTGTTACGATTATTTTCAATCCATGCTTTTTTTACAGTACCAATCAATGTTTATGAGAAAATGCCACACATGAAGTTCATTAAAAGTTATATACACAAGGATATTAGATATTAAAGGATTTTGTAAGGGTTAATGTGGCTGCTAAAATAATCATACAGTAGTTTTTATTGTTCACAGCAACACTGCTAAAATTCCACAAACGCGTGCACTTACTGATCAAGTTTTAATTTGATCAGAAAAAAGGAAAACAATTTAATCGTCCTTATTATTATCAGCACATAGCTTGATCTCTGCCTTAACTTTTTCTGTGGAGTCAAAAACTAAATTCCAGCCCTGACTAAAAAAAAATGACCATACATAAAATAAACTCATTATCATTGGCTGGTATTGAAAATGTGTGGATTGAATATAATCACAGAGGCAGGAAATCTAGCCCTGCAGTTAACACATGTAAACAAGTTCCTTTCCATTTTAAGTAATGTCTCGTTCCCTTCAAACACGTTAAAGGAGAGATTCTGAAATAATAATAACAATAAATTAATCAAAACTATCAAACGTGAGCAACCATCCCAAATTTTAACACTCCACGGTATGTTACTATACTTGTATTTCACTCCTTAGGAATGACCTTTATAATTCACCTCAAGGCTTCTTCCCTTGGAAGTTATTTGGTCAGTCATTGGAATAAGTCATATATCATTACATTCTTCAGTAACCTAGATTTATTTTCCACACAAATATATACCTGAACTTCACTCAGCACCACAGGGTGCTTTTTTTCTGTATTTCATGTTTATATGTTTATATGTTTATATGTTTATATCTATATATATATATATATATTGTAAGATAGCGGGTTGTGAGAGACAGCAGGGAGGGGGTTAAAACTTCCCTGCAAGAGAAACATGTGGGAATGCACCTTTTGTTAATTGTTTGATTGTATTGTTTTATTGTTTCATTTAGTTTTGTTAATTGTTTGATTGTATTGCTTTATTGTTTAGTTTAATTGTTTTATTATTAATTATCATCTGCACCTGGGCGTTATTGGGGAATTAGAGCCAGGTGCGGGGTTTAAAAGGAGAGCAGTCAGTCTGCTCGGGGCTGCTGAGTAGAAGGAGGCAGAAGAGGTGCTCTGTCTCCGAGTAGCCAGAGAAAAAAAAGTAAGTGCGGTGTCAAACCTGTGTGGTTAAGTTTGTGGTTTTGGAAGGACGGGAAAACAGTGTAGCTGTCCCGTGTTAGTCAGGGTGTTCCTGAGTTTTGTTTTATTTTGTGTTTATTAAAATATAGCGCGTCAGCGCTTGAAAACGCCATTTCTGTGTGCTGGGTCGTATTTTTAAAGGGGCAACGAACCCGAGTGGGTGAGCTCGTTTTACTATATATATATATATATATATATGAAATACCGTTTTAGTCAAAAGTTTACATACCCCTATGGAAATATATAACTTCTAGAACTTTCTTGAAAACAAGAAATTTTAGGAAATATATTTTGCAGCAAAATGTTTGCTTTTGTGGATGAGGAAAAGAAGTTACAAGAAATAGATGTATACAACTATTTATTTCAGCTTTTTTTTTTTTTTGCAAAATTCCAAAAATCTAATTCTAAAATATTCATACCCTTTGATGCTATTATAGTATTGCCTACAAGGTGCTAGAAATTTCAATATGATAATGCAGAACCTAATTCTAGAAAAGTCTAGAAAATGCTGGATTGTAGGTGAACATTCTTAGAGAGTATAAAAGGGTTAGGCATAGGATGATTGCTGTCATTACAAATAAGTCAATATGGGAAAAAGTAAAGAGCTATCTGAAGACCTTAGGCAGAAAATTATTTATTGTTGTGAAGCTGGAGGATATAAGAAGATTTTCAAGCATTTGAGTACCCCAATGTCAACTATTGTTTCTATCATCAAGAAGTACAAGACTCATGGTACTGTCACAACGCTCCCTCAGTCTGGAAGAAAGAAGGTTCTTTCACTAAGAACAAGCACAAATATTGTGAGAGAGGTTAATAACAATCGAAGATTGACTGCCAAAGATATTCAAAGTGAATTGGCTACAAGTGGGACTGGGGTCGAGTATTGTATGGTGAAGGTCTCAATGGTCGCAGGCCTTAGAAAAAAGCCAGTCACAAGGACAATCGGTTAAAGTTTGCAAAACGACATTTGTGTTTGACTTCCGGTGTCCTGCCAATTCTCTTCCTCGCACTCAAATACACCTCGGATGCCTACCTTCCATGTACTCATCCTTCACAATACACATTTAGATTGACAGAGGATAACTACTGTATCTTCCATTTTTCTCAATGCACTCACAGGTGCAAGGGGCGTTTGCATGAAATGCGATTGGATATAAATGCCCCAACCCCCCGACTGCAAAACAAACATTCCACAGTACCAACACAACCTGTACTGCATGCATACTGACAGACCAGGCTGAAAGAAACCCCATAGAATAGACAGCAAACCTTGATGTACACATGAGTACATCCTGAAGCTGAAGTGGTTAAAAAAGATAAAGAGGGAACATTTCTGGTTGAGAAAAGATAGCAGTCACAACTGCTGTAAGACTTCCAAAAAAGGGCAGGGCATGACCAATCTGCAGTGGGTTTCCTTTTTCACTGGGTTCAAATTCCTTCAGTGTTGGAATATAGAATCATCTGTAAACTAGCACCTACAAAGTCAAACATTGGTGCTAAAACTAACTTGCAGCTTAGTTATATTACAGAATCTATGTCTGAGATAACATTTTCATAATAATATTAATAAGATCTTGAGGAAATATAATATACATAAAGTTTGGCAATACAGTGAAAACCTGGGGAAATGAAGGGGGGATTTTCAAACATCAGCGTTATTGTATCAAACTTGCGGAATAGTAACGACGGCTTTTGTAGCAAGTCAATTTCAGACGGAATGTGTTAAAAAATAAAATCAATCGGATAATGCTTTCAAATTGAGTCGATGAGGTCAATGAACAGATTTCTCGTTAAAAAGCTCAATTGTCGCAGGTCACGTACATCACTTTCTGTGTCAACGACTAGATAAGGTGAACTCGTTAATCAAAATGCATGCTAACGAGATCAAGAGAAATGAGTGGAAGCATAATTCGCTGTTATGGAAACAACTAGTATAGAGCAAGCAGCAGCCAAATGGGAAAAAAAATAATGGGAATATCTATTTTGAATATAATTTCTAAACTTCATTTAAAATTGTGCATTTTGTCATCCAGAATGTAAATTTATTTAAGAACACTGCATATAGCTCCCAGGGGGCAGTGCACAATTGGCCGAGCGCCGCCCGGGGGGAGGGAGGGTTAGGTCGGCCAGGGTGTCCTCGGCTCATCGCGCACCAGCGACCCCTGTGGTCTGGCCGGCCACCTGCGGGCTTGTCTGAAAGCTGCCCAGGTCAGGTGAGTCTGGAGTGTGTAAAAAAGCGGGCGGCTAATTGCACACGCTTCGGAGGACAGCGTGTGTTCGTCTTCGCCCCTCCCGAGTCAGCACAGGGGTGGTAGCAGTGAGCTGAGCTAAAAAGAATAATTGGACACTACTAAATTGGGGAGAAAATAAAAAAAAACTAATTGGCAACTACTAAATTAAAAAAAAAAAAAAAAACACTGCATATAAAATGCTGAATTACGATGATCTGTCCTGTGGGTAAAAATCGGACGCCATGGATGAAAAAAAAAAAACAACAATAAAAACCTTAAACTCCACTAGTCATTCCCTCATGGGGGGGGGGGGGGGGGATTTTGCCACAGTTTACTTTATAACACTTTTAATGTACATTTTGCAATCTTTTTTGGGTGAAAAAGAAAACATACAATTTATATATATATATAACAATACAAGGTCCTGAGCTGTGTTCCTAAGTTGTGCAGCTGCTCAAACTCAAAAAGATGCGAGCTCCAAAATGATGGCACCTTCACCATCTCCCAGCACACCACCTTGAATAAGGGCAGGGGTAATATCTGATCAAAACAGGAGGCCATCCCCTCCAATTTCACCTGCAAGCTGGACTACTTCCCCTGCCAGATGAATACCGCAGCCGACGTCAGAGATGTTTTGTTTGCTAAATGCACAGAGGGAGGTAGATAATGGGCAAGGTTACATCATCAAGATATTGGATGCCATGAAGGACCAACAAGGGCATCACTTGGTAGTTGTGCAAAACTTAACCAACCACCAGAGTCGTATGGTTGAAAATCACCAGGCTCTGGTGCAGCAGGTGTCAGAGAAAGGCACTTGTCTCAGGGAGCTAGCTTGGTTCCTATTCTGCAAATTCTTATTTCTCGGGGATAACAGACACCTCCAGTTTCCAGGCTGTGTCTGTCCCTCTCCTTCGCACTAGCCGACATGCAGGTAGAGGGGAAAATATTGTATTTTTAATTGGACATTTTTTTATTTATTTATAATTGGGATGGGGTGGGGGGTAAGCCATCGATGTAGGCTTGGTTGGAATTTATTTTCTTATGGTGACATCCCCTTTTGTATGTATCTTATTATGTACGATTGTAGGCTATATATAAATATGTTTTAAGTGCCATTTGTGTTTTGTAGTTTGTTATTATACATGTATACCATGTATGTAACACTTCCATTGTATATTTATTAAGCTTTTAAAATTACTATAAAACTCCCTAACCCAATACACAATTTGTTTATAATTGTTCTGTGAATTCCTCTAACCATGTTGAATGCATTTTCTCTGGTACTCTTTGCTCGCCTCCGTGATAAATAAACCCAACATGATTAGAAGTAGCCACCGAACACTTACAGTATTATAAACACATTTTATATGTATACAAATGTGTGAAGATGAAAGTTTACATTGTACATACAGTATGGGGGGGACAACATTACAAAGACGTTTAGGCAAAACCCATGTGAATGATCTGGTGCCTGAGCCCTGGCGGCTGAGGAGGCTCCAATGGTCAAGCTGAGGGGCTTCTTCCTCCTCACCTTCAAGTGCATCGAGCATTTCTTGATTGCTCAGCAATCTTCGATGTATAGCTATGTTGTGCAGGAAACAATACGCTACGAAGATCCTAGCTACAGTTTGGGGGTCATATTGAAGCACACCACCTGATCAACTGAGACCTAATTCTTAGTAAACCAAAGGTCAGCTCGATCACATTCCTAGTGGATCTGTGTGCCCTTGTACATCTGTTCTTTGTTCGTGTGTGGATTAGCCTCAGGTGTTAAAAGCCAAGGACACATTGCAAATCCACAATCACCTGTAAGGAAACTTTATTGTAATATCTAGTATGCCGTTTTTATTTAATTATTTACTCTTAGGTTTTTATTTGTATAATTCAAATAAAACCTAACAATACACAGGTGGGAAATAACGGAATATCATTTTAGCAATACAACACATGTTCCATACAGTTACAAATGACTAAAATAAGTGAATAATCTCATTCATAACCACAAGTATAGAAAAGGCTTAAATATTTTCATAACTACAAATATTGAATTATCTAGGTAGTCTGTAAGAAATTAACCCTGGTCCTGTACATCCTCTCTCTGTATCGCCGGCATCGCAGCCGGGGTCTGTCAATCTCAGACTCGCACTCAAGCTCTAAAATTACATTTGCTGCTGCAACTGCTGCCCCTCCCAGCAAAGCCATACTGTAGTGTTTATTCTATTTTTTTGTTAAATGCTGTTTCAAGGTAAGTTATATACTTTTTCATTAATTAAAACCTTCCTTTTCCAAGTGGCAATTAACATGGATTTCCTTTTAAATTCCATGCGAACAAAAGAAACAGTCGCAAGAGCACTGCTCGTTAAGATATCAACATTATTTCATAAAGCAACATAACTTCGGAAATCACATTAGCACGATTATTTAATAACGAAATAGGCATAACGACCGCTTGAAAATTCCCAAATCAATGCTACATACCGATTTGTTCATTAACAGTGGAGTTATAATTTACAAACTTCTGAAAATCCCCTCCGAAGTGTCTACAACAAAGACTGTAGAAGCATCTCTGCTGAGATGATAAGAAATGGCTTTTACAAAAATAGCATAAATATTTATACACACGCTATTCTGGGTGAGTTATTTAAACTTTGTGACCTTTTCTTGAATCCAGTGGCACATACCAGATATATCCCAGGAGGTTGCATGCCTGACAGAAAGAGGGAAGAATACTCTTTCCGCTGCTGAATAACTGTATGTCAGCTGAGGCCAAGGCATTTACTGAGCAATATTTCGTTCAGTTTTCTCAGCTTATTTCAGTGAATTACATTTTAGGTACTCTTCAGCTGCTGTATAGAATGCAAAGGGAAGTTGTGTCCACAGAAGTGTGTCCACAGAAGAATTGACTTGTTATACAAATATGTCAACATGATTTTTAATGAAATCTGTGTCTGTAAATATTAGGGGCATGCTGAACACGAACATTCTATCTGTATCTTTAACAGATATCAGCCTTTTCCAAATAACGAATAAAAACAGATAATTTTGGATTTGTATCTGTATGACTTTGCCCCTGACTGACACTTCCTTATACAGACGTGCTCAAATTTGTTGGTACCCTTACAGCTCATTGAAATAATGCTTCATTCCTCCTGAAAAGTGATGAAATTAAAAGCTATTTTATCATGTATATTTGCATGCCTTTGGTATGTCATAGAATAAAGCAAAGAAGCTGTGAAAAGAGATGAATTATTGCTTATTCTACAAAGATATTCTAAAATGGGCTGGACACATTTGTTGGTACCCCTTAGAAAAGATAATAAATAATTGGATTATAGTGATATTTCAAACTAATTAGTTTCTTTAATTAGTATCACACATGTCTCCAATCTTGTAATCAGTCATTCAGCCTATTTAAATGGAGAAAAGTAGTCACTGTGCTGTTTGGTATCATTGCGTGCACCACACTGAACATGGACCAGAGAAAGCAAAGGAGAGAGTTGTCTGAGGAGATCAGAAAGAAAATAATAGACAAGCATGGTAAAGGTAAAGGCTACAAGACCATCTCCAAGCAGCTTGATGTTCCTGTGACAACAGTTGCAAATATTATTAAGAAGTTTAAGGTCCATGGAACTGTAGCCAACCTCCCTGGGCGCGGCCGCAAGAGGAAAATCAACCCCAGAGTGAACAGAAGGATAGTGCGAATGGTAGAAAAATAACCAAGGATAACTGCCAAAGAGATACAAGCTGAACTCCAAGGTGAAGGTACGTCAGTTTCTGATCGCACCATCCGTCGCTTTTTGAGCGAGAGGGCTCCATGGAAGAAGACCCAGGAGGACTCCACTTTTGACAGGAAAACATAAAAAAGCCAGACTGGAATTTGCTAAAATGCATATTGACAAGCCACAATCCTTCTGGGAGAATGTCCTTTGGACAGATGAGTCAAAACTGGAGGTTTTTGGCAAGTCACATCAGCTCTATGTTCACAGACAAAAAAATGAAGCTTTCAAAGAAAAGAACACCATACCTACAGTGAAACATGAAGGAGGCTCGGTTATGTTTTGGGGCTGCTTTGCTGCGCCTGGCACAGGGTGCCTTGAATCTGTGCAGGGCACAATGAAATCTCAAAACTATCAAGGCATTCTGGAGCGAAACGTACTGCCCAGTGTCAGAAAGCTCTGTCTCAGTCGCAGGTCATGGGTCCTCCAACAGGATAATGATCCAAAATACACAGCTAAAAGCACCCAAGAATGGATAAGAACAAAACATTGGACTATTTTGAAGTGGCCTTCTATGAGTCCTGATCTGAATCCTATCGAACATCTATGGAAAGAGCTGAAACTTGCAGTCTGGAGAAGGCACCCATCAAACCAGAGACAGCTGGAGCAGTTTGCTCAGGAAGAGTGGGCCAAACTACCTGTTAACAGGTGCAGAAGTCTCATTGAGAGCTACAGAAAACGTTTGATTGCAGTGATTGCCTCTAAAGGTTGTGCAACAAAATATTAGGTTAGCGGTCCCATCATTTTTGTCCATGCCATTTTCATTTGTTTTATTATTTACAATATTATGTTGAATAAAAAATCAAAAGCAAAGTCTGATTTCTATTAAATATGGAATAAACAATGGTGGATGCCAATTACTTTTGTCAGTTTCAAGTTATTTCAGAGAAAATTGTGCATTCTTTGTTTTTTGTGGAGGGGTACCAACAAATTTGAGCACGTCTGTATATTGCAGTTGGTCTGCTGTAATGTTTATCAAATCTAAAGGGAGAGTAATTCAGCCAATCACAGATTTGCTGGGTTGGAACAATAGTGCTAACATAACCATCTGCCATTTTGTCTCTTTGTTCACTTGTGTTGTGTGGTCAAAAAGATTGATTGGTGTAGACAGCAGCAGGCAGAGAAAGAAACAGCGCTTAGTTTTCATTTAATTTGTTCACATTTTATTTCCTACAACCTTTTAGCAACTTTGCTTATCTGTGTTCTTTGTTTTTTTGGGGTTTGTATCGATTAAACCAAAAAAAGTTAATCTCTTTTTTTAAAGCTAGGCAAACAACACACAGCAGCATTCGAGTTGTGCAGCAAAAATAAACTTTTCTTTTGTAAAGAAGCTACATGTTGACTTACTGTATATATAACTATATATCTTTTTGACTAGTGTTTTGACTTAATTGAAGAGCATAATTGAATTTTCTGTAATCTTAAATCAATAGTCACGTGTGCACTAAAGTAAAATACTTTTTTTTCTTGGCTTTGGAAAAAAGCTTTGCTATTCTTTAAAATCTTAGGTGCTATTTAGTGCTGCGGTTTGACAAAATAATTGAATGTCTTCTGTACTAAGTCTTGTTTAAAAAAAAATGTACAGTTACACACATCCATAAACTATTGTTCTTGTTTTTGGAAATAAGCTTAGTGTTGATGATATCAAAGCTGCTGCCAAGCCATTTCCAAACAACCAGTCAGTCAGTCTCAAGTTATTTTCTGATTTAAATAGTTTTGGGTTTGATTATTTGAATTAATACATGTTGCATTCGTAAAACCACAAAAAAGCATTTCTCTCATAAAGCATAACGTTAAAAAAAGTATATACTTGGCCTAAGCATTGAAACAATTGTAGATAATAAAATAACCAAAAAGAAACAAGTGCACTTAATATAGAATTTTGATGCATCATGCCTGAAGTGAAACTTAATAATACACATAGACGTACAAGTAATCACACTAGAGAGTCCAAAAGTTAAAATGATTGTCAAATAAACGTTTAATGCAATCTGGACACTTTCAGAGTGAAAATGAGTGCCAGCAAGCCATTTCAAACACTTGGTTTTAGCCCGCCCACTTTCAGTTTTAGTCTGCACACTTTTGGTTGCCCTCCGAATAACAAATATGAATAAGACATCTCCGAATTCAGATACAGATCCAGAAAATGGACCCTGCAGGACCAGGGGTGAGTAGCCCTGCTGTAGGGGTTTTCTGGGGTAAACCCACATTTGTCATTCACAAACGTAGCACATTCTTGAATAAAAATTATTAATTTACAAGACGCAAAGGTACAAATATCTTAACTAACAAATATATAAAAAAAAGTGTTAACTATAACATGAACCACTTGGTAATTTATAGTAAGGTGGTCCAGCAGTGCTTTAACTTTGAACTTTCAGTTCACAGTGATTCTGGTAGTTGTGCAGTTGTATTACTGTTTTCACAGACCTCATTTATCACTGATCTTGGACTAACAAATGTTATCTGTTGAATTGTATTGGCTTGCTAAAATATTCACAGCAACTGGGAAGAATGTGTACTATACTTTTGGTCCCAACAATATTGTACTTACTAATAGTTATGAGGATAGTGAGATATATTTAAGCACTGTTAAAATGGTTGTGCTCAGCTAATCTTTGCTTTTCGATCACTAATTGAGAAATGTCTGTTGTAGCAAAGAGACTCAAGGTTACATTTAATTAGTTTCACTAAAGCTTTAAAAGGGCCCACTGTCCATCAGCAAAGCGTGTCACACAGATTGGTTTGTGAACCGCAATTGAGTAAGGCAAGGGAATCACTATCAATTGCATAATGAGGACAGAAACAAATGCCAATAGCAATTTGGCCTTCAATTCAGATAGAAAGTTAGCCTCTATAGTCGAATGATCATAGGAGATGGAACAAGAGTCATGAAACAAGCTGTATGGTTCTTTGTGGAGAGACTGTAAATTAGTTCATTTATCTGAGAAGGGAATTTGAGATCAGAATGAAAAAAGACAATGAGATGGTCCATCGGACTAATAAGGAAGTTAATGAGTGAGCAGAGCAAAATCTGTTTAATTATACAGTGTAAAGCAGGACTTTCCATATCACAGGATGCACTGGGGCATATTTCCGAAACAAACAACTAATACAACTCATATAATTCAAAGTCTCCTGAGGCCTCACTTTCTATGTTTCTCATTTAGTACAATTAACTTAGATGTTCCTCCTTAAAAAACATTTAAAAAAAAACTAAATAGTGACTTACAACATAGGAAAATGTCCATTCTACTCAAATTAACCAGAATTTTGTATGTTGCGTGTGTTAATGTTTTATACTCTACCAAACACCAAAAACAAATTCAATTTTGAAACTTTACTATTGTAACCTTTGAGCTACTAAAAAAAAATGAAATATTTATGCACAGTGGTTTAGAAACGATATATAACACCATTACATTTTTTTTTAATTCAAGATCGTTGTTTTCTCTTACTTTCATTTATTTTATTTTATTTTGTTTTTGCATTTTTGAGTCATCCCATGTACACCCAGAGATAGCTGGTTCAATCAATCAATCTTTATTTTATATAGCGCCTTTCATAGTGGACCACCATCACAAAGCACTTTACAAGGTGCCAGTGGTCTCCTGTGTTGTTGGTGTGGGCTACCGACAGCACCAGGCTTAAGCGACCACCTATAGAGTTGAAGTAAAATCTCTTAAACCTATGTAAGTCATATTGCAGAACAGAATGGTATTCTCAGTAATCAGTTTAAGTCTCGAATGCGTAGACACTGGCTATCACCAATTAATCAAGATCATTTACTCAAGTCTGCACAACATGGCGAGACACTGACTATGTTCCCAGCAATTAACCCTTGTAATTTAATCAGAGCTTGGCTGACACAGGAATCTGTGCTTGACACCTTTTACGTCAAATAGGCTCAGCCCTGATATGACTAGCCAACCAGAAATTCTCTATGGCCTCCCTTGGTTTTCTAGGAATCCATGAAAAAGACCTAGAAGTTTATGTTGACTCAGAAATGTCTTCATCTAGACAATGTGGGGAAGCTATAAAAAAGGCCAACAAGATGCTCAGATATATTGTGAGAAGTGTTGAATTTAAATTGAGGGAAGTAATGTTAAAACTTTACAATGCATTAGTAAGACCTCACCTAGAATATTGTGTTCAGTTCTGGTCACCTAGTTACAAAAATGATATTGCTGCTCTAGAAAGAGTGCAAAGAAGAGCAACCAGAATTATCCCGGGTTTAAAAGGCATGTCGTATGCAGACTGGCTAAAATAAATGAATCTATTCAGTCTTGAACAAAGAAGACTACGCGGTGATCTGATTCAAGCATTCAAAATCCTAAAAGGTATAGACAATGTTGACCCAGGGGACTTTTTTAACCTGAAAAAAGAAACAAGGACCAGGGGTCACAAATGGAATTTAGATAAAGGGGTATTCAGAACAGAAAATAGGAGGCACTTTTTTACACAGAGAATTGTGAGGGTCTGGAACCAACTCCCCAGTAATGTTGTTGAAGCTGACACCCTGGGATCCTTCAAGAAGCTGCTTGATGAGATTCTGGGATCAATAAGCTACTAACAACCAAACGAGCAAGATGGGCCAAATGGCCTCCTCTCGTTTGTAAACTTTATTATGTTCTTATGTTCAGAAAATACCTTTAAAGACAAGTTTTGGCAACTTAAAATTGCCCCTTCAAGATGACTGCCTAGTTGTAGTAAGGTGTACCACTACTCAAGTGGTCCCTTCAAAGTAGCTGCAAAGCTGTTGAGTTGGTGTGCCACGCATTCTGGTTCCCTTAAGACGTCCTGCTATACCTAAAATTGAACAATAAGAATGGAACATACACGCAGGTATCAAGCTAATATACCTGTGACAGTCTGGCTCGCAGTGGTGATGTGTGATGACGTCACGGACCAGGAAGTAGAAACCAGAACAATGGATGGGCGGTTGAAGCTGAGTGCAATGGCACTCAGCGTATTTATTAATAAACAACAAAACACAAAACAAAAGGGCACGAGGGCCAAACGAATAAACAAACAAACAAGTAAGTGTCGTGCTGGATAATCCAGCACGTTTTAGCAATTGCAATTGTTGTTAAGTTTTGCTCGCTCTCTCCGCTCCCCGTACTCTCCTCTGTACACCCAACCTCGAGTGCAGAGAGCTGCAGGTTTATATACTCTGGCCGAGGGATTAACTAGTTGTTAATTATCTTATTATCCCTCGGCCAGAGTCTGCACGCGTTTGGTAAGGATGCATGACTGTCAGCTAGTTAAATAATCAGTAGCTGATCAGCCATGCATCCTCACAGGGTTTTTAAATATAATAATAAAAGACGCGGCGCTTTTACCCGCGCCGTAAACAAAAATACAAATAATAATACATAGAGGCGGGACACTCCGCCACAATACCGTATCAATAGAGTTCATATTGTAATTTTGGTAACTTGTGGTATTCGTTGTGAAGTCATTTTAGAGAATGGTTTATGTAAGTAATACTATGTTGCCTGTAGTACTAGAGAATATCTTAAAATACGGAATCAGATATTTCACTGATGGAGCAGTGCTGCGTTTAAAGAACAGAATCCTAAATGTTTATTTCTTGTTTTGTGTATGGTAAACTATGAAGGAGTTATAAAATAATCTCTCTCAGTGAAATCTATATAAGTTATTTTGACCAATTACTCAAATGTTATTGCTCGTTCATTGATAAATTGTTGTCTAAATGCCTTGTACAGTATGTCGTAACGTTGTTTAATGTAATATTGACGGTGGAATTGTCTTTATGACTGTATTGCCTGCTTAACTGTTTGATATCCTGCATTGCTCATTTTTATTTTTCTAAACGTATTATTCAGAAAGGTGACATCCACCAAAGATTGATTTGAACAAATCTTTATTGCGTTTGACAGAAGGACTAGGAGAAGGTAATATACTTTTTGGCCCATGGCCTTGTCCATTGAGCTCTAGAGCTGCCCGTGTGCTGGCTGACTGAGATGAATAATTATTGCTTGATGACAGCTATTGCTAGCAAGCAGAACAAGTGGCTCTCTGGGTCACGTTCCTCCGCCCTGTGTACTGGCTGATTGTGATGTAATGGTTATTGATTTATGACAATCTTTTCTTCTCAATAATGAATTATGTAGTGCATAGACAACTGAAATACGATGAACAATGTATTTATTTGTGCAGCCTACTGTATGTACTGTACTTTTTTCCTTTACACAACTAAAATATACATAGACTCAAACAAAAGTTTTCTGCAATATTCTTAAATTAAAGCACTGAAAGCATAGGGAAGCATGGTTAGGGTACAGACAAGTACACACATGGTAAACTGGAGAATTATTAATGCTTTCCGTTTTTGGGGACCCATTCTTTTAGATCTACGTTTTGGTTTGTTTTCGCTGTGCTCAGGGTCTGCGCTACATTTAACACATCGCATTCAGTTTGTCCTGTTTTTTTTTTTTTGTTGCTTTCTGCTGCTTTGTTTTTTTACCCTCCTAAGGTCATGCCGCTTACAGTGTTCCAGTTAATTTCTTTAGTTAGCTATTTCTTTCCATGTTTTTTTTCGTAATGTTTTTTGGCCCTGTGAAGTGTTAAATAATATTTCTTGATTTTTTTTTTTCCTTTCACTAACTAACAGGTCAATTTCGTCCTTGTGGAAATTTGATTTCCTTTTCTTTTTGGTCGGTGCCGTAGTTGCATCAAGGTCGTAGTCTGCAGAAGCCATGGCTCCATCCTATTACATTTGCCTACGATTTCTTTCTATATACATCCCCTTATGGGAGTTGGTACCTACTCCCCTCATATCTTTGCCAGAAGGAAGTTCTAAATCTTGACTTAATTATACCCTCCCATATTTTAATCAGTGTAATCAGTATTTTAATGTGCTGTTCTGCAAGAAACAAAAAAAAAATTCAAACAGCTCCATTAGCTAAACTAATCTAAATAACAAATAACTAATATTTCAGCTGATACTTATTATGAATAATATTTTATTTTTTCACAGGAATAAGCATTGTATTTGTAATGTAATCAAGATCAAAACATATATGGTTGATATTCATTAGTAACTGCTTGTAATGTTAGATTTATATATTCAGCAAAAAGAGAAAGAACACAAATTTGTTAAAAACCAGATGAAATAAGCAGATATGTGAAATGTGTAAATATAGTATTTGTTTTGTTCTAACATACAGGGAATGGGTTTTGAGAAAATCTTGATGCACATTTAAAAGGGGCACTTCAGAACTGGAATCAACCACTCAGTGTCTGTGTATGAGGTAATTCACCATGTCTCTGCATAGAGTAACTAATTATCAATACAACTGGTGCATTGCAATTACGTATTCTGAAGTGTAACTAGTTTCCTCTTGCAATTTCATACATAGTGAATTTGTCAGAATAAAACTAATTAAAGATAAAAGAGAGTAAACAATAAACGGGTTGCAAAATTATATAAACTGTATTTAATTCTACAGTTATGTACTAATCAAACAGTGGACCATATTTTCATTAGATGAACTGTCAGAATTTAATTGTAGGCTCACTGCTGGGAAACACAAGGCACAGAATTGGTTTGTTTAGTTTGATTGTGGAACTGTAGATGGAGGTAATCAATTAAGTTTGGAACAGTAAGTATATTTGTATCTGTTTAACGCTGTAATCATAAAGTAAAATAATAAAACCTACTTACTATACCAATGTAAGTAGTTAATGCTATTGTGCTTTAAAAAAATGTAAGATTGAATTTAGTATCTCTTATTCAAGTTTTGCGTTTGCATATTAGTAAAGTACAGAAACATTGTTTTTTATGTCTCTGTTTCTGTTCTGTAGAGGGAGACAGAGTGTAGAAAACGTTTGAATCAACAGGGCTCAGTCAAACAGCATATATATGGTTGCTAATCTGACTCTTCACATGGGCTGACACAATCTCCGGCAGTGCAGCTGTGTAAATCTTGAGGAGTATCAGCGACGAGTCCCTTGAGCAGCTGGCAGAGTATGCTGAGTCGACGTCTTTGCCGACAAAGAAGGATAGGTGGTCCTGGGACCTAGTGAGGATCACCCGTTGCCCTCACCCTCAGTGATGGCTCCCCTTGGGCCCGCGATGCAGCTGGGTCAGGCATCCCCAAAAAAGAGAAGGGTGCCGACAACAGCAACCCCCATCCTGGCAGCAGGACTTTGTTTTTTTGAGTAGCTGTCGCAGGGACAGGTCTACTACCCCCTGTACAGAGTGAAGGCAGATAGCTGCTCTCAGGGGGGCAGGGCAAGAGCAGACGAGTAGCCTGTAGCAGAGTGGGGAATGGGACTGTGGGATTTCAAAATTAAATAAACTGCCTGTATTTAATTCTACAGTCCCATACTAATCAAGCAGTGAATCATCTTTTCCTTAGATAAACTGTCAGAATTTAACTGTAGTTACAGTGCTGGGAAACACATGACACAGAACTATTTTATTTAGTTTGATTGGGAATGAATGGTCCTCAGTGGGGGAGAACACTGATGGCTATCATGCAAACAAGAGGAGATATGAATGCTCTTTTGGGTGGTTTTAGGGGGCTCTGGAGTGGTAAGGAAAGGGTTAGGAGGGGGAGATTAGCGACTTTTGCAGTCCTGCCATCGGGTGGGGGATTGGTATGAAATGGGAGGGGGTGGGGGACTGCTAGTGTTTTTTGGGTTCAGTCACCAGCCCAAATTGACCGGTTTGGGGAACTCCTCCTATAGCCTGTGTTTAAATACGTTCTGGGGGCCTAAATAAATCACCTAAAACAACGTATGCTTCTGTTTCTTGTAGAGTATATAACAATACCTATTTATAGCATGAATTAATGGAAATGCAAGCTTCCAAAAAAATGTTAAATGCTGTTCACTTTTGCAGTTAGACCAAGTAAAACGGGCTCTTAGTTGAGAATGCACAACTTGGGGGTAGTAAATCATCTGAAAGTGAAGCCTGAGGTGTTTAATTAGCTGATTAGATTGAGGGTGAGGGTGATTGATAATTTTTGTACAGCTAGATTAACCTTAACTAATGATATTGCACATGTTTCTCAAGGCATTTTTATGAAGGTTTAAGCAAATAACAAATATCACTGGAATCAACCATATCAAGAGAGTTAACCTTTTGCAGTCCTATGTCGGACCAGGTCCGACATTACAATGTTCCCTTTCCGGTCCAATGTCGGACCCCGACATCATCAAAAAGACGTAAAACACAGGTCTCTAGTTGTTTTTTCTCTGGAAAAAGTGGAGAAAACCATTCAATGGCCGAGTGAGACCGATAGGAGCCGAAAAAAAGGGGCGATCTGAGCAATACACATAGCCCCGGCACCACAGAGATAACATGGACATAAACAAACAAGATAGCTGCTTCTGCATCCAGCGCTCAAAGAATATCACAGACATTTGCAGAGCTTTTTGAGATGTTATAGTCATAAAATAATGACTTGGATTGCATTATTTACGAGTTTGGTGATAAAACGAGTTTCATGACTATGAAGAGGTATGTGAAAAATACAGCGAACAAGGGGTGGGGTGGGGCTGGATATGCAGTACTGAGTGTCCTGTTGATATGCAGTGCCGGTTAAAGTGTGGTTGGTAGTGCACAGGTGTAGAGGTGAGGCAGTGATTATAAAAAACAGTCCAACAACAGTTCAATGGTCAAAACGAAGCTTTATTATTGCTTTTAAATAATACGACTGACTATATACAACAATATGTACAGCCAGTCAAAACCACGGGGTTCAGTCCCAAAATAATAATACAATAACACACACTTTAAAACACCTACACGATCACCAGTCCAACAGTGAGTGCTCTGTGTCCAAGTGGTGTTTTGAACAGTGAACAGTGAGTAACAGTGCAGTGCAGTCCGGGTTTGATGCTGGCTGAATAGCGACAGCTCCCGGATATTTAGCCGTCTACAAAGACAAACACAGACAGTTAGCAAAACAAACAAAACACTGAACACTCACTCATCTTATTAATTACTTCCATTTTCTCAACAGGTCCTTTCCGTAACTATAGCAAAGGAACAGATCACTGGGGCCACTTCCCCTAAATACCCTCCATCACGCCTTCTTTCGGTGGTGTGGCCAATCATGTCTCCTCCAATCCGTGACTGACACATCGCCTACCGCATTCAGGCGCTGACTTCTGGTATCGTGGCCCCGCCCCCTTCCTTGATGGCCAGCTTCCAACCGACCCTGGAATGAACTGCCCAACCAACCATTCTGGAGCGCTCTGCTCCGGCTATACATTGTCCTCACAGGTCGGGAGGGAGATTGTTGATTAGGATTCATTCGCTCTCTGTCACACCTACCCAAAACACATTAGTGTTATTTCAGTGCAATGATTTATATTTAAAATACATCAAGAACTGTAAATGTATGTGTGTGCGATTTTATTGTATTGTTTTTCAAAACAATGTATTAAAGTGCATTGCTTGTGTTCTTCAGTGCTGGAGTTGGGAAATGACTGGATTAAGACCCCAGATTATAACAAAATGAAATTAGATTTTAAACAGTTTTAGCAGTCTCCCCCAGTCATTAATGTAACAATATAAACCTAAAGGAACCTCAAAGGATTAGTAGTTTGTATAACAAAATGTGGTTGTTCCATGAACGTGCATGACATAATGAATGAACACAGCACTCAGTGTACACTCATGTAGTATTCTGTTTATATAGAACAGAAAGGTTTGTTCAAAAAGATGAATTTGGGGAATCACTTCCCTTGTAGCTCTGCATCTGAGTAAAATGGCAAAGTAATTTGGAACAGTGAGATTACAATGACAGATTATAAAATGAGATATTTTAAAATAATATTCACACCATAGCCTTGAATATGAAAAAAAGTTATCAAATGCTATATCTTTCAACACTTAAAAAAAAACATATAAGTAATAATACATGAGAAGTGAAAAAAGCTAAATCTCCAAGTTGCTCCAGACACTCCAGACAATGCACATCAGCAAATGTATCACTGTAACAGCTGTAATTAGAGTAGGAAGAACAACTGCCAATTTTAAGATACACATTTCTGTAATATTTACATCCATTTTGCAACCTCTATCTGTACTTAGCAACTGTTGCTTTTCAGACTGATTATTAATAGAAGAATATTAATAGAAGCCTGTTCCTGTGTAAGTAGGCTTGCTCCTTTTTGATGTTTATTTTTCAGGGCTGACAAAATACTGTAATAAATCACTTACATACTTATTTATAAGCCACCTCAAGATCTTTATTGAAACATTATTTCCTGGTTATTGTGCAACAGGTTGCAGTGTCTTTGCTACTTAAAGTGGTCATTTTCAATGTATTTTTGCAGCAAAGGCTCATTTGTTATCGCTTTGTCTGCCTGTGAAATAAATACTGTAAGTCATGTTTTTTCATGAAATCTCTATTTCAGACTATTTCAGATGTAATATGCATAGATATTAAAAATAAAACTGTTTGGAATTGTGGAAATCCCATAGCTTCACAGTCCTATATGAAGACACAATGACAAAAGTGACTAACAGCATGTTTTCAGGAAAATAGGTCAAAGAGCAATACCTAGGGTACTCCCTTTTATTTATACTAGCAGTAGAACTGTTTTCTGTAGCAATACATTCAATAGAGATGATCATATTAAGGGTTGCACATGGACAAGAATATCATAAGATACATCTTAGGCTGCATTCACACTGGGTCCGTTTCAAACTGACTTGGTCTGGTTCGTTTAGTTTGAAACACTGTTTCAATGTGCTTGCTGTTCACACTTGTCTGTGAGCAAAGGGACCAAGTTCATTTGGATATGAGCTAAAGTTCGTTTTTTGGGTCCTTTTCCATTTGCGTTCACAGCGTAGTTTTCAAATGCCCTTGGTTCGTTTATCTGGCGTTTGAACCGGATGTTTACAATCAGGGCCGGATTAACATTTGGCAAGGTAGGCACTGCCTACCTAGTGAGAATCCAGCAAATATATATACACATATACACATATATATATATATATAAAATTGCGTATGACCGTTTATTACTTTTCGTTGTTCTGCATAGTGGATTTTCTTTTGGTAATATACAAAATTCGATGAAAAGACGAGAGGCAGCGATGCCCTCTGCCTTTCCCTACCACTGAACTTGAACGTAAGCCGCTCTACTCAGTCGTGCAAGCGCGTTCCAACCTTATAATCTCAGCAATGAGTGAGAAAAAAGCACAGCACGTCGCTGCCTTTAACTGTGTCACCTGACTACACTAATTCCATTGCACAGTTAATAATATTGACACATTGCTCTTGCGGAAAAAATGCTGTGGGAGCAACCGTTGGAAAGGCACAGACCTTCTGTGCCTTTGGGGGCATATCCTTGAGTTACCGCTCTTTAGCAAACCAACCAAACTATGCTAGCAAGTCTAACATCAACCGATCCGAAAATGAAAAACGTTATATGTCAACTTAAACGCATCAAAACCCGCACTCAGAATCGGACCGATCAGGCGGCTCTCACCCCTGGCCAAGAGAGAGCAATTCTACAATGATATCACGGACATCTTCGTCCAGAAGTAGAGGGATGGACTTCATATACAAGTAGATATGTAAGTGCAAGTATTTATTTTCATTTTAATTGTCGGGTATTGGTGAGCAAATGTTTAAAGAACAGTAACAGGTTAACTGTAGATTTGGGCATTTATATAAAAACACTAATAGTAGAATTAAATCAGTGTGTACGCTTTACAGTACATTCATTTGTGGACAATAATAACCATCAATTTGACATTGAGGTCAGATAATATTAAAGTAGGTATTGAAATTCAGTGCCATCTGTCGGTTGAATCGTGTAATTACATCGGGGTTTTCGTTGAGCTGCGTCAATAACAGTCTCGTTCCCAGCCGTGCATAATTATAATTCTGCTCTCTATAAGCCTGACAATCGAATCTATGTAAATTGGGGTGTGAGACTGGCCAGTGCCTACCCAAGCACTGACCTCACCGCACGTTAGTGGTGGACGGGCCCACATACACAGGAAGAGAGGCACACAGAAGCTTGCTTTCGGTTAATTTTGTTCTTTTATAAAGGCTAGTCATTTCTTTCTCGATTACAGCAGAGGTCTCTGAGTCTCTCACTCAAGCAGCTTCCTGCTTTTGTACCATACCAAATGCCTCACGCCCTCTACCTCCTGGGAGAGATGCGTCCCTAGCCCTACTACATCAGAGGCATCAGTCTGCAGGATACAATGTATGAATCAGGATCAATTTACGTATTCATTTATTTGTTCTTTAAATTTTTCAAACTTTCCTTTTTCATTTTGGGGGTTGGAATTTTAGAAAAAAAAAGGCGGGTAAAGGTAAATGTGTACAATGCGGGAGGCTGAAGGAAATTCAAATGAAGATTTCTGCAGCCGACAAGAATGGTTTAAGTCCGTAGTGTTTGTTTCTCTCACTACAAAAAAGAAGTAAAGGACAGAAAAGTTATTCCCCTTTTTTGTTAAACTACATTAAAGGTCAGCTCGGGTATAAAAATAAAACCCAACCCGACCCGACCACAGCCAATCCGAACCCGACCCAAGCCCGAGACCTTTTAATTTTTTTCATACCTGACCCGACCTGACCCCAATATCGCCATAAATAATATCAAACATGCTATTGAAATACAGAAAGCATATTTCGAGTCAAAACGCAAATTGAAAAGAAAACAAATACTCTCAGCAAAGCATCCAGTTAGATGAACATTTTACTTGGTAGTCTCAGATACAGACTTATAGCATCATGTTTGGATAAACCTAGCTAAAAAACAGCAACGTTAACGCTGAACATCAAATTATATGTCGATGACTTGTCGTTATATCACACCAGACTTTAAACTCAATGCCAGAGTTTTAACAACAACGTTTCCACTGGAGGACGCCAAAACTGGTGAAAACAATGTCATTTAAGTTTCTCAAACCACGGAATTACCATGTACCACTGACTTCGACATGGGACTGAAGCTTTTCTTTATGTCTGTGATCCATATTGCATCATTTTATGTTCCCACTTATGTTTGAATGTAAATTAAAATGATCATTAAAAAGTGAGATTTAATTATTATCACTCGCATGTGATTTCTGTTGTATGGTACAAGGCAATAAAGGCATACAGTTTAACAAGCCTCATGCCCAGCTATGAGTAGCAAAGAAAAAAACCTACATAAAGTGCTCAGATAAGTAATCTAATTCAATTCGAAGACACATTCACATAAAAAATGCGTAAATTGAAAATAAAGTTCAAGTTAGGAAATAACGTCTCGCAATTACAGATTTTTAACAGGTTCCTACGTTGTAGTGTACGGTGCACTCACATGTGTCAAACTTTGCATATGATTCGTATCAAATTAGCTTCATACTGTGTTTGTATAAGAACAATATAGGCTATGATGACGTTACATTTTGGCAGCTAAACAATGGGGAGGATATACATTTGAAATATAAAGTGAATTATAATTTATAATGAATTATAACGTGCAACGCCAATCACATTGAATACCTTTTTTTTAAAATGGAATTCTGAAGTCTACAAAACATAAAAGTGTGTGTGTGTGTGTGGGGGGGGGGGGGGGGGGTCTTATTAAGCACCCACAGTCATTTGGAAAAGTCCAGTGCTTCCAAAAACATGGGCACCTGTTGTCCACAGGGAAATCACAATGAGATGAATCTTTGATTCTCACCAGATTCAGTTAACAGCTGGGCCTTGCCATCTGGTCTGAGATGCTGAGTCAAAGTGGTAAAATAATATGTGTCTTTGATGAAAAAAGCATAACAAAATATTTCTACCAAGCAACCATTATTGAAAAAAAACAAACTAAAATGGATAAATTGTAATTAACTAAGTGAAATACAAACAATCTGGGCATTGGATTGCAACCTTATACAACAATAAAGAAATCATCACCTAGATCCAGTAAAGACTTAAAACTGAGGACTGGGTTTGCTTTTCTCACTGGGGCTGTCTCAGTATGCAGGAATTTCAAAAGCCCTTGTCTCCCAGGACTTTGTATATATCACCTGCATATTGCAGGTGTGAAATAGCTTTTAATGAATTATATGCTGTTGTACTGTACTCATTAACAACATTAAGCAGCAAAATACTTCAGAGAGAAGAGATTTAATTCTGAAATATGTTTTCCTAATATGTATCAGAGAGAGAGAGAGAGAGAGAGAAAGAGAGAGAGAGAGAGAGAGAGAATGAGATTATGAGATTACAAGGCAGATAGATCCCAGTCTGATTGAAAACACCCATGTCTGAATTTTTGATGTTCATTGAGACTCCTTAGGTTAGGTGTATTTATTTAGCTGAATGCCAACATTGCGACTGCTAATATAAGTACAACCACCAGTCAATAACTGACCTATTCATATTTATACACGGTCAATGTCTAATACGTGCTTACTGAAACCAGCACACATTCACTTCATTAAGACACTTTGGGCATGAAAACCAACTCAAACCATATTTATTAAAAAAATGTGACCCAAAAATTTGGAGTATGAAAGATATTGTCAAAGATTTTAGCTTTAGTTCTCTGTGCTATCACCACATTTTTAACCATACCACCGAATTCGCCAGTACCTAGATTTCTACAATTGTGCTGCAGGGTCATTATATCAATCCCCTATAAAATCTTTATTGGTTAAGTCAGGGTATTAAAATGTAGGGCTAAGATAGTCAACACCTGCATTTACCAGTGCAACAAACAGCATTCAATTATCTTCACTGGTTTGCCATTGGTAGCTTCTTACTTTGTCTTAATACACAATTTGCAAGCACTCGCTTTTACTCTAATATTAGTTGACAGTGTATTTTTATGCCCCTTTTGCACTATAATCTCATCTTTTGATACCTTTGTCTGTAAGGAAGGGATTTAGGATTAGCAAAAGGTGTTTCTGGGGATTCATCACACCACATTAGGTAACCTACGACAGGAAAGAATAACCATGGCCCCAAACATTTACTTGCAGGCGCAGTGTGCTTCTATGTAATCTGTGTTACCCTTTGTCAATTTTGCCTTTCTAAGAGGAAATATGTTCAGAGTGACTGGCAGAAATAATTTTAATCAGCAACCCTTGATGGACTTGTATTTTTGCTCAGAAATGAAATTAAGAACAGAAAAGAAGGGACAGTTAGAAAAAGAACAAGCGATTTTTTGACATCTCTTTGCAGATTAAACCTGCATAGAAATGTGTGATACAATGTCTTATAAACCATAATCATCATCATCTGACTCTTCTTCATCCAGTCTACTGCCAGCTGCACTTCCCCATCATGTTTTTCCCACTTCCAGCCTCTCCCAATAGGGCTAGGTGTGCCTGGTGCAAGCAACCCGTTGCCATGGTTTCTCCAATAGGGGCCCGCCCCGCAGCTGATTGCAATGAAATCCTTCCAGGTACATGCAACTACACGCTCCCCCTAATATGGTCACCTTCCGGTTTCTACCTACCGTCAAGGCAATCCATCTAGGAGAAAGCATACGATCAACCTTACCCAGCGCCTTATTTGGTCGGGAGGGAGATTTACAGTTCGAATTCTTTCTCTCTCTGTCACAGTGCCCAACAAACATTTGTGCCAACAGCAGCTGCTATTATGCTACTATTGTGTGTGCTTTAGTGCCACGTTTGTGGAACAATGTGGACCTAATGCAATCATGGAATGCCAAGCACATGATGAACACATCAGTGTCCTCTGAACTTATCATTACTGCTTGGTAGCTGTAGTGTCAGAGTGGGTCATAATATCATTCTGTGTATGAAATTAACATAATTGAAATATACAAAGTGGGGTCCTAAGCCATTCTTTGTGTCTACTTGGTTTCTGGTCACAAACTCCCCAAATGACAAAGAATGCTTTTAAAAAGAGTCGTAAACTAAATACTGGACAAATGGCTTATCTTCATGATCGCTGAATGACTCCTTTGGCGCCTCAAGCCAGACAGTTCTGGGTGCTTTGACGCCTAGGACAGAAAACAGTCCATCTCATAAATCCAGCCAACAGGGGGCGGAATAGGGGGTCTAAAATCATAAAGTACTTGTAATCAAATCTCTAACCAGAGGGAGTGGGTTGTTGTTGTTTAAACTTTCTTTTCTGTACTGTTTAGTTTAGTTAATTCTTACTTTCTGTATTATTTTAGATTAGTTGTTGTACCTTTAATTTTTCCTTTATTTAGTTTTATTTCTAATAAAACTGTTCCTTTGTATTCACTAGAAACGTTGTCTAGTCTGATTATTCCAATAGAGGTTGGGTTCTACATGACTTGAATTCAAACAAGATACTTTATTATTACTATTTAAACTAGTCCAAATACAAATATACCTTGCACGCTACATAGCCCTCTTCAGCAGCATGTGCTGCATGTAGCAACACGTGACCATCTGCTTCCTCTTGTGTACTGTTGAGATCAGGCACCTCCTGGCTACCTTCAGATGTGATTTTGTAGCATTGATCTTCAGAGGTTGAAAAGAGTACTGTATACTGAAGTCTCTCAGTGTATTCTGCCTTCTTCCACTCATTCACCAAAAATGAGATGAGGCTTGTTTTGTTTCTGACTTGGCTCAGAAATGTCCTCCATACAATGTGTGAGGCTGTGATTCTCTGTAGCTGGAGTCCAGGCTCTTCTCCCTTGATTGTCCTTTCACTGTTCTTTATACTTTATGTCTCCTGGTATGTGTCAAAAACCACATCAATTCTTTGACTCCTGCTTCCCTCCCTCAAGCCATGGGCAACACAGACATGGGTAGCACCGACATGGATAGCACAGACATCGGTAGCACTGACATGGATAGCACAGACATCGGTAGCACAGACATGGGTAGCACCGACATGGGTAGCACCGACATGGATAGCACCGACATGGATAGCACAGACATGGGTAGCACCGACATGGGTAGCACCGACATGGATAGCACAGACATGGGTAGCACCGACATGGGTAGCACCAACATGGGTAGCACCGACATGGATAGCACAGACATGGGTAGCACCGACATGGGTAGCACCGACATGGGTAGCACAGACATGGATAGCACAGACATGGGTAGCACCGACATGGGTAGCACAGACATGGATAGCACCGACATGGGTAGCACAGACATGGATAGCACAGACATGGGTAGCACAGACATGGATAGCACCGACATGGCCACTTCACCAAAGTTGGCTTGATCACCTCTCACCCTCTGAACAAGATTCATTCCATCAATCACAATGGCAGAATTTTCTGGCTTTTCTACATAGAATGCTTTATAGTTATGTATGATGTATTTATTTACCAATGAAAAGCAGATAGCTATGTACAACATAGGCTACAATTAGTGTCTGGGTTGTCATTTTTGTAAATATTCCCTTTATCTGGCAGTTTTTTTTGGATAACATTGGAGAGTGGGTGCTTACTACATTGACAACACAACACTTTGGGTTTTAAAATATTCAAATAACCTTGTGACAGAGGTCGAATGATTCTTGGTGTTAGATCTCCCTCCTGACCTGTGAGGGCATTGTATAAAAGGAACAGAGTACCCTTAACTGAATGGCACGACAATTTATTCCTTAGGGTAGGTGGAAGTCGGTCATTTAGGAAGGGGACGGAGCTACAGTACCCAAACTCAATGACTCGGACGGGAAACGGCGTGGCATCCGAGGATTGGAGGAGCAGATGCGCTCGTTAACCTAGGGGTCATGAGCGAGGGTATAAATAGGGGGGCGTAGTGTAAGTGATCTGTTCCTTGGTAAATGGTTAGTGTTTTAAACCTACAAGGAGTCTGTGTTGCAGTATCGTGAACCGTGAGTTTTGTCTTGTGTTTGGTAGTGTTTGTTAACTGTCGTCTGTTTTTTAATAGACTACCAGTAGCACTATCCGGAGCGGTAGCGAAAGCCAGCATAAACTCGGACATCACTTTCACCCCTGCATTTCACGGAGAACTGTAATACACCACTTGCACTTATTCACTATCACTAGGAACTGTGTTTGTGTTTTGTGTTTAGTGTTGGTGTGTAAAACTGGACTTTTGGTTACAGGTCAAACCCATGGATTTACAAATACCGAGTGATACACGCCGCTGTATCACTCCATCAATATTATTTACAGGTGTTCGCCATAAGGCTCTGGACATTGTTAATTAAATCAATAAACACCCTTGCACCTGGAAATCATTGTCTGTCTGTTTTGTATCCACTCTGCACTGCACGCACCTGTATTCACTCACCACTTTGCCACAAACCTACATTACAGGAGTATAACATCGTCACATAATTCACTCAAATCAAATCTTTTCCATCAAATAGCGCCAATGTTACATTTAAATAGGCTAACAATGTTTGATAGAGCGTAAAAAGAAATGAAAAAAGTAATAATAATTTACTTACTGGTGGGTCGGAACTGACAAAATGAATAAGGTCATGGAGACACATCTTTGCTCTTTTCTCTATATGCCTGATGTATCTGTACATTTATCAGTTTAATATTCAGGTTTATTAGACATATAATTGGATATACAATATAGTAGCATGTTCAGCAATAAGACATTGGCATTACTTAATGGCACAAGTAAACCACTTTATAACAGTTTATTGAAATACACAATTTCACACAAGTGGCGACAGGCACGCGATATGATAGGCGACTCTCCTCTGGTTGTATCATCAGCTGGAAAATAATCACACGTCTGATAGTCCTGTTATACAGCTAATAAAAATGAAGAATATATGACAGCTTTTCAGAATACTTATTTCAATAAAGGTAAATGAATCATACACACCAGCTATATCCAGTTCCCTGGAAATGGACTGCCAGATGTTCTCCCTCGTTGCCACATCTTTATATTTTTTGTGTCCTTTATTGTACAGCTCCGGGTATTTTGATACTGCAAGAATTATCTTTTCTTCTGCCATTGTTTACTGAAGGCTCGCAAAGGAAGCTGTTCCTCATTGGTCAGTTCCCTAGCTACCGCGTGACAAAACCGCAAAAATAGACACCAATCTTTTTCGGGTCACTTCAGTGTCATCCGTCGCATCGCAGGCAGTGTGAATGGCTTGTATCAAAAATACATTTTATTTTTTTGCTGTGGTGCAGTCTGTCGTACGACACATTTGCTTGTCGCGTCGTGTCCAGTGTGTAGAGGCCTTAATGGCTCAGGGGTTAGAGCTTCATTACGAAAGGCACACGACTACATTCAGGTGTCTAATCGATCCATCTTAATTACACAACCCTCCAACTCCCATTGATAACACAAACTCAATTATTAAAAATTTAAATTTTTCTTAGGGAAAAGAACACAATATGGAACTTGTATGACCTTTTTATGTATAACTTTAATTGAACAGAGAAACACTAATATATATTTGCATATTAAATCCTTATTGGAGGGTTAGCTCTCCAGCAGTTCACATAGTAAAAACAATAAACTCTTTATTTGCTGTTTGGTTGTTAGTAGCTTATGATCTCAGGATCTCATCAAGCAGCTTCTTGAAGGATCCCAGGGTGTCAGCTTCAACAACTTTACTGGGGAGTAGGTTCCAGACCCTCACAATTCTCTGTGTAAAAAAGAGCCTCCTATTTTCTGTTCTGAATGCCCCTTTATCTAATTTCCATTTGTGACCCCTGGTCCTTGTTTCTTTTTTCAGGTCGAAAAAGTCCCCTGGGTCGACACAATACCTTTTAGAATTTTGAATGCTTGATTCAGATTGCGCATAGTCTTTGTTGTTCAAGACTGAATAGATTCAATTATGTTAGCCTGTTTGCATATGACATGCCTTTAAACCAGGAATAATTCTGGTTGCTCTTCTTTGCACTCTTTCTAGAGCAGCAATATTTTTTGTTGTGAGGTGACCAGAACTGAACACAATATTCTAGATGTCGTACTAATCCCCTGATTTAAATTCAACACTTTTCACTATATATACGAGCATTTTGTTGGCCTATTTTATAGCTTTCCCACATTGTCTAGATGAAGATATTTCTAAGTCAACATAAAATCTTCAGTTTCAGTATCTCTGTCACAAAGACGGCCAGAGTGGGTTGCGTCAGACCAGACAGGAATTCAAACAAAGACAGTGGTTGTGATGAGCTGAGTGCAATGGCTGCACTCAGCGTTTATTTACAAATAAAAGGTTTTAAACAGTACACAAAACAGGACACGGCACTTGCGCCAAAATAAACAGACATACAAAACGGACTAACACTAAACAGACGGTGCAGGACAGACGAACAAACACGATGAGTGAAAACACTTATCTTTACGATCTTTTCGCTTATTTTAACTCTCCTTCTCCACACCCGTTCTCCACTCCCGAACACCTAACCCTGAGTGCAAGAAATGTGCGTCTATATATACTATTGTGCTGGGATTCAATTACTAATTAATTATTCACTTGAATCCCAGCACGTGAATTAATTCTGTGCAACCCCGTGCTCACATATTACATTTAACCAGCATGTGAAGTGATTTGTGCTCTCCTCGTGCCTAAATACAAATCTACACTTTAAATATACGTGAAACACAGACCCGTTTATATCCCGTGTACCAATCTATACACCAACATTAACACACGCACGCAACATACATACACATAACACAAATGCACACAGGGGCGGGGCGCTTTGCCACATATACCCCCCCTTGTGCGCAGCACACATGGCCTCAACGGCCACCTCCCCCCTTAAAAATCCAGCAGTCCAGGACAAAGTCTCGGGCTGGGAAGGGAGGCTTCAGTGGGCCCATGGCTGGCCATGCTGTCAGCACCCCTGCCGGTAGTGGCACGGCTGACAGCCTGTTGGTCCCGTCCTGCAGCGAAAAAGCTGCGGGGGCAGGTGGTCCCCCGACCTCCCCCTTCTTCGTAGCCGGCAGCTCCCTCCTGTGGGGCTCCGGCCACAAGAACTCCTGCAGCGAAACTGCTGCTGGGGAAAGTGGTCTCCAGACCTCGTCCCCCTTCTTTGTAGTCGGTAGCTCCCTTTGGTGGGGCTCCGACCACAGTACTGCCGGCAGCGAAGAAGCTGCAGTGGGAGCAGGTCTCCGGACCTCCCCCACGATCTCCGGCAGCGAAACTGCTGCAGTGGGAGCAGGTCTCCGGACCTCCCCCACGATCTCCGGCAGCGAAACTGCTGCAGTGGGAGCAGGTCTCCGGACCTCCCCCACGATCTCCGGCAGCGAAACTGCTGCAGTGGGAGCAGGTCTCCTGACCTCCCCCACGATCTCCGGCAGCGAAACTGCTGCTGGGGTTGGTGGTCTCCAGACCTCCTCCCCCTTCTTCGTGGCCGACAGCTCCCCTTTCTGGGGCTCCGGCCACCGTACTCCCTGCGGAGGTATGGGAAGCAGAGACAGCTCCTGCTGTTCTGCTTCTGGCAGTGGCAGAGGCAGAGGCAGCTCCTCTGCTCCTGAAAGTGGCAGAGGCAGCTCCTTCTCCTCTGCTCCTGGAAGTGGCAGAGGCAGCTCCTGCTCCTTTGCTCCTGCCGGTGTAGGTGGCGGAGGCAGAGGCAGCTCCGGCTCCTCTGCTCCTGCCGATGTAGGGGGCGGAGGCAGAGGCAGCTCCTGCTCCTCTGCTCCTGGAAGTGGCAGAGGCAGCTCCGGCTGCTCTGCTCCTGCCGGTGAAGGTGGGAGCAGCGTGTAGTCTCCTGCCGATGGAGGTGGGAGCAGCGTGTAGTCTCCCCCTTTTTCAGGGGACTGGTGCTGCTCTGCCTCTCTTGCAGCGGACTGGTGCGGCTCTGCTTCTGAAGGGGAAACCAGCAGGCATTCTTCCTCTGCTGGTTGTGCTGGGGAAACCAGCAGGCATTCTTCCTCTGCTGGTTGGGCTGGGGAAACCAGCAGGCATTCTTCCTCTGCTGGTTGTGCTGGGGAAACCAGCAGGCATTCTACCTCTGCTGGTTGTGATGGGGAAACCAGCAGGCATTCTTGCTCTGCTGGTGAAGGTGGGAACAGCTGCCTCTCAGGCTTCGGATTCCCGCGGTCCCCCCGTCTGGGCGCTGGATGCTCGCGGTCCCCCCGTCTGGGCGCTGGACGCTCGCGGTCCCCCCGTCTGGGCGCTGGTTCCTCCTCTTCATACTGGGTGGGGCATATGGCTAACGTGTGCCCATAAGCCCCACAGCCAGGGCATAACTCTGCTGCGAGGTTCTTTAAAAAAACCTCCCAGCCATCATCCTCGACCTCCTCCCTTTTGGGCTGTGGACGCCCCGACTCCTCCCTTTTGGGCTGTGGACACTCGGGTTCCCCCCACTCAGGCGTAGGACGTTCGGGTTCCTCCCACTCAGGCGTAGGACGCTCGGGCTCCTCCCACTCGGGCTGTGGACGCTCAGGCTCCTCCCACTCGGGCTGTGGACGCTCAGGCTCCTCCCACTCGGGCTGTGGACGCTCAGGCTCCTCCCACTCGGGCTGTGGACGCTCAGGCTCCTCCCACTCGGGCTGTGGACGCTCAGGCTCCTCCCGCTCAGGTACTGGAGAGGGCAGCGACTGCTCCTCTCCCTCTTGCTCACTGGAAGGCATCCCTCCCATGTCTGCAGCTAGGTAACCCAGCACCACAATGGTGAGGTCACGAACGGATGCCGGGTTGTGCTGTTGCTCCCAGTCCTCCCATCGTTTCCCATCTCGCATCTGCAGTGCGTGAATAACCATGGGGAGGTCACTGGCGAAGTTCCCCTCGGGGTGCACCAGCCAGTCCCATATTTCCCGGGACGGTGGGGAACCCGGTGGCAGTGGGGGTAGAGGGGTGGCTACTGCCCCGTTGTGGCTGTCCTCCTCCCAGCCCGGCATGCAGGATGAGGGCTGCAGCTGTTGTTGTTGCTGCTGCTGCTTCTGCTGCTTCCTGCAGCTCTTTCTTCCCATCCTCGCTTTACTATTTTTTTTTTTTTTTTTTTTTCACAAAACCCCCCCTCCTGGTCTGACGCTTGGAGGCGCTATTATCCCACGATGACACCACGTGTCACAAAGACGGCCAGAGTGGGTGGCGTCAGACCAGAAACAGGAACACAAACAGAGACAGTGGTTGTGATGAGCTGAGTGCAATGGCTGCACTCAGCGTTTATTTACAAATAAAAGGTTTTAAACAGTACACAAAACAGGACACGGCACTTGCGCCAAAATAAACAGACATACAAAACGGACTAACACTAAACAGACGGTGCAGGACAGACGAACAAACACGGTGAGTGAAAACACTTATCTTTACGATCTTTTCGCTTATTTTAACTCTCCTTCTCCACACCCGTTCTCCACTCCCGAACACCTAACCCTGAGTGCAAGAAATGTGCGTCTATATATACTATTGTGCTGGGATTCAATTACTAATTAATTATTCACTTGAATCCCAGCACGTGAATTAATTCTGTGCAACCCCGTGCTCACATATTACATTTAACCAGCATGTGAAGTGATTTGTGCTCTCCTCGTGCCTAAATACAAATCTACACTTTAAATATACGTGAAACACAGACCCGTTTATATCCCGTGTACCAATCTATACACCAACATTAACACACGCACGCAACATACATACACATAACACAAATGCACACAGGGGCGGGGCGCTTTGCCACAATCTCCCATATGGTATTTATAATGGACGTATACATCAAACAGTGATGAGTTACCACAGTCTGATGCAAACCTGAAAAGTATATTCAATATAGTGTCCAAGAGATTTAGAGGCACATTCCAAACATGTAAACAACATCTATGTAGTCAGTATTTGGCAACAGTACGTTGTGCTCCAGTGCAGTGATGATTTATGTACATCAAACTCAATTTCAGGTATATTTTTGTATATAGTTTTGTTCACCAAAAGTAAGATTGGGGTAAGTATAAGCCAAGGTATTTAAAGGGTTACTCTTGGTAAAATGTGCCCTTCCATAGTCTTGATTTGCCATTCATTAGTTTGTCGTTTTTAGAAAATTTCTAAAAATGTTAAGTTAGTTTTGTAACATTCAAGACCAATTTATTATCCAGAGCCACTTGCACAAATGAAAAATGTCTTTGTAGGTCTGTGTTGAGATGACTGTATATGTTATATACTGTACATATCATTTCAAGCTTTTTATTGCCATATCTGTAGGGTTGCCACCTTTTCCACAGACCAAACCCGGACATATTTCTCAGTCAGCCTAGCTCTATCAAAACTGCAGTATACTGATAGAGTTTAACACAACACCAGCTTGGTACAAATCAATAATCATGCAGTATACACAGTATTGTGCTCTTGATATTTCTAGCAATGGAACCTGCAAGCCAGAAAAATAGTAGGTATATCATAGTAGGTTAGAGGCTAATATTACCTGAGACAAGTAGCTATGGTAATGAGTAGCACGGTAGTAAATCAATGCAAAATTTCTAAAGCCAGGGTCCTTTTATTTTTTTTTTTACAAATAATTTCTGCCCCTGAAAACCTCATTTGTGAGGGTCAGAATTATTTTATAGCCACTGTGTCATGGCAAATTCCCAACCCCCCCCCCAAATAAATATTAACAAGCGTTATTAATAGATGTTAAAAAAATATATACAGACGTGCTCAAATTTGTTGGTACCCTTACAGCTCATTGAAATAATGCTTCATTCCTCCTGAAAAGTGATGAAATTAAAAGATATTTTATCATGTATACTTGCATGCCTTTGGTATGTCATAGAATAAAGCAAAGAAGCTGTGAAAAGAGATGAATTATTGCTTATTCTACAAAGATAATCCAAAATGGCCTGGACACATTTGTTGGTACCCCTTAGAAAAGATAATAAATAATTGGATTATAGTGATATTTCAAACTAATTAGTTTCTTTAATTAGTATCACACATGTCTCCAATCTTGTAATCAGTCATTCAGCCTATTTAAATGGAGAAAAGTAGTCACTGTGCTGTTTGGTATCATTGTGTGCACCACACTGAACATGGACCAGAGAAAGCAAAGGCGAGAGTTGTCTGAGGAGATCAGAAAGAAAATAATAGACAAGCATGGTAAAGGTAAAGGCTACAAGACCATCTCCAAGCAGCTTGATGTTCCTGTGACAACAGCTGCAAATATTATTAAGACGTTTAAGGTCCATGGAACTGTAGGCAACCTCCCTGGGCACGGCCGCAAGAGGAAAATCGACCCCAGATTGAACAGAAGGATAGTGCGAATGGTAGAAAAAGAACCAAGGATAACTGCCAAAGAGATACAAGCTGAACTCCAAGGTGAAGGTACGTCAGTTTCTGATCGCATCATCTGTCACTTTTTGAGCGAAAGTGGGCTCCATGGAAGAAGACCCAGGAGGACTCCACTTTTGAAAGAAGAACATAAAAAAGCCAGACTGGAATTTGCTAAAATGCATATTGACAAGCCACAATCCTTCTGGGAGAATGTCCTTTGGACAGATGAGTCAAAACTGGAGCTTTTTGGCAAGTCACATCAGCTCTATGTTCACAGACGAAAAAATGAAGCTTTCAAAGAAAAGAACACCATACCTACAGTGAAACATGGAGGAGGCTCGGTTATGTTTTGGGGCTGCTTTGCTGCGCCTGGCACAGGGTGCCTTGAATCTGTGCAGGGCACAATGAAATCTCTATCAAGGCATTCTGGAGCGAAACGTATTGCCCAGTGTCAGAAAGCTCTGTCTCAGTCGCAGGTCATGGGTCCTCCAACAGGATAATGACCCAAAACACACAGCTAAAAGCACCCAAGAATGGATAAGAACAAAACATTGGACTATTCTGAAGTGGCCTTCTATGAGTCCTGATCTGAATCCTATCGAACATCTATGGAAAGAGCTGAAACTTGCAGTCTGGAGAAGGCACCCATGAAACCTGAGACAGCTGGAGCAGTTTGCTCAGGAAGAGTGGGCCAAACTACCTGTTAACAGGTGCAGAAGTCTCATTGAGAGCTACAGAAAATGTTTGATTGCAGTGATTGCCTCTAAAGGTTGTGCAACAAAATATTAGGTTAGCGGTCCCATCATTTTTGTCCATGCCATTTTCATTTGTTTTATTATTTACAATATTATGTTGAATACAAAATCAAAAGCAAAGTCTGATTTCTATTAAATATGGAATAAACAATGGTGGATGCCAATTACTTTTGTCAGTTTCAAGTTATTTCAGAGAAAATTGTGCATTCTTCGTTTTTTGTGGAGGGATACCAACAAATTTGAGCATGTCTGTACTATTAGTTGTTGTGTGTCGGTAAAAAGAGACAAAATGAGTCAAAACGTACTCAAATTTGTTTTAGGTTTTTCAATGTTACTAATGGCTACCGCTAAATATGCAATGTTTATACATACAAGCATGCATATATGTGGTTTAATTACCATTATATATTGTAAGTAACCCATATTTTACTGTAAAGGTTATGTATTTAATTACATGCAAATCAATGTAATTTAAAGCATTATTCAAATGCTGGTGGCACAGTAGAATGTACAGATCAGTGCTAAACAGTACATTTCTAATAAGATAGTGGAAATCCTTTAAGCAACTAATGTACCATATAACTGGAAGTTTTAGCTGGTATTAAATTTGCAGATTTGCAACCTTGGTAGATTGAAGTTTTTTGAAATGGCATGTATCACTTAGCACGTTCACAAAGAAAAAGTCAGTTTTGTATTTCTACTTGTGATTTAAAAAACATTCAAATACGTATTTACTTAATGAAATGTGTCTGCAAAACAGTATCTCATTTACAGTAACTAGTTATAGCATCTAAAATGTCACTGCAGCAACTTGGAGAACAACAAAGAAAGCCTTCTAAAAATCAGTTACAATATTTATCGTTCTTATATGGCCCTTCAATTATCAGTAATTGGAAAGGATTAGGCTACTAACTGCAGTACACTTTAATGATAGGGATTTGCTAACTCTCAGTTTTAAAACTTAGCTGTGGTTCATTGACATAACACAGTGGAATGATCACAGTATCATGTAGTAATTGTAGGACAGTATTGCCATGTGTGAAAACTTTAACAATAAAGCCAAAACTAAAACGCTTTAAATTTTAAACTGGTTAATAGACTAACAAGCACAGGCAAAATCAGCTTTTTTTATACGATGCAGAACTAATTTATTTTAACATATTGTTTAGGGACTTTGCGATACCTGCATGGTGAATAGTAGTATCTACACGTATGGACATTAACAATTCAAAGCAAATTTGCACCATTGTTACAGATTTTCTGACAAGTCTGGCATAAACAATTTTGGCTTCTACTTAATTAACCTCTTGTAAAATAAATAAATAAATAAAAATAACACAAAACTGCTTGTCCTAAAAAAGAGCAGTCCTGCAGGTACCACAGTAGCAGGTGCAGTTTACACAGCCTCAGAGTTTCTGATCACATCATAAATTCCAGATTTCCTAAATCCATTGATGCTTTTAATTATTTTTAAGCAAATTGGCTTCATCACACTGCCATTCTCATATTTTCATATTCACTTTGACATTCGACACATTCCTTCTGTTGTCCAGCACGCGCTTCTTTAACCTGTGCTGCATACCACCAGTCTGCAGAGGGCGGGATCGCACACTGTATGCCACAGTCTGATTGGTGGAAGTATTACTGGCAATCCAATCCACACCACCAATAAAGCCAAAATACATTCCACTCCAAAAATGTCCCGTTATACTGTATGTCAAAGAAAACATTAAAGGAAGGTTGGTGTTTCTTATGCGTTTCACTTAAAACCGGACATTAGGATGACCAGGTTTGTTATTTCCTGCCACCTGGACACAGGTGGCAACAATACATTCAGATTTTTTTAAAAGCACTTCTGAAGCTCAAGCATGATACTACAGGGTTGCTGTAGAGGTACCGTTGCTTAGCAACACTAACCAGCACCTCTTGAGTTGCAGTGGTACATGTAAAGCAATGGTCTTTTGTGCAAACAATTACACATGGAGGCAGATTTTGTATTTCTCGCAACAGCAATTTTGTGGATGTTGGAAATACTCTGAGATATTCATTAGACATGTTGAATAATTGTGGAATCGTGAGTGTTGAAGGTCAAACAAACCTTACTTCACTGCTTTTGATTCTTACACCCTTACATTGTTCATATGGTTGCAACACCTACCTTTTGCCGAGTTGCTAATTGTAGTTGACAGTTGCTCCATCTTATGTTCATGGATTTCTTTTTATTCTGTTTTTTCTTCCATACCCCATTCCAGCGTGTCTTAGTTTAAAACACCTGGTACATTTCTAGTCATACTTCATCGACTCCTTCACAACTGTTAAGGCTAATATTGAGTGCATTGCCCAAGTGTTTAAATGGTTCCTTACATCCACAACCATGTAATTTGTTCAAAAGGTCGCTCCTCATGTGTTCTTCTCTGACTGAAAGAACCTCCAGGCTGTATTAAGTTCAATTTATGTTATATAGCAAACGGTAGTTTTATTAATAAAATTGACAGCAATAATGGGCCCATTTACACAACTTTATGACTGTTTTAAGGAATGTTTTATAAACATTAGGTTAACAGTGCTTTTAAAAAAAATAGATTCAACAGAAAAAATAAATAGGCTTAAATCAGGAAACTGCTTTTTTTTCTGTGCAGCCTTATTTTTTTTTCTTCTTTTACCTTTGGTCCTGAGGTCCAAATTAAGAGGTATACGGTATTGAAGTAAGTTTAGGCCTATACACAAATACAATGACTCTTATTTAAAATATCAAGAATGCATGCAACATAATTTGTTTATGACTAAGTCGCCCTGGATAAGGTTGTCTGCTAAGAAATAAATAATAATAATAATAATAATAATAATAATAATAATAATAATAATAATAATAATAATAATAATTAAATGCAATACTCAGACACTGCAGCTGATGACAGTTTGTAAACAAGCGCATCTAAGTGATGCTATGGATTCATTTTGTTTTTATTGAAAATGTCTTCCATATGTGTTACAGTTGGGATAAGACATACGGATAAACACATGTAAATCTGTGGGCTACAAAATCAAAAGTCAAAATCTGTTATTTCAAAGAACCGATTTAAAAAGGGAAAACAAATAATATTGTAGAGAGTCTTACAAAGCTGATGTAGTTCTAGCTTGATTTGATTCCCTGTTTGTGGCACTATGCTTAGCTCAAACAACAATTCAATCTCAATTAATTTACTTTAAAGCTGCAGGACATTTTTCTATAAACCTTGATTGCCAAATGTGCAAACCTTCTGTGCTTTAGGCTAAGCTTCCACATCACTGCACTTCTATTAATACCTATGGTATCGCTAAAATGGCTAGATTGACCTTGTTTCTGTGGGTCTTAGACCACCTGGCAAAACTGTCTTCCTGAGACATTAACTTCATTGTATATTTATATATTTATTTTGTGTGCATTTTAAATCACATTTCTTTAGCTGCCAGAAGAGATTTGTTTCTTTGGATTATTGTTCATAAAAAGGGAGGGGAGACAATATAGATGTAAAATTCACAGAAAAGAAAATCATGACACGAGGGAATTCATTGAAAAAACTGGTCAATAATGTTGCTGCCTGTCTAATGCAGTCTTCAGGGTTTCGATACACAAAAACAAGTACAAGTTTTGGTTCAGGAACAAAAGAAAGGGAGTTTATTAAAAAAAAAAAAATAACTAAACAAAGGACTGACTCAAGGACCATAAAGTACAAACTATAAATGCTACTGTGGCACGCACAAAAGTGATACATACACACAGTAAAAACACAGACACTGTTCTGTTTTCTTGTCACTACCTTTAAAATAAGAATATGTCAAGTCTTCCAAGGATTGAATCTAAAAACCTAGTAAACTGCACTATTCGTTAGAATCGCTGGGGGGAGCAGTCTAAAGGCAGGACGACACTATCGGTAATAGTGGAATTGTACTTTCTTTCTGAAGTAAAATGGAAGACTGCAAGCCACAGCTAACTCTGTCCTGTGTTTAATTTTTCCTGTTTTAACAGTCTAACTTCTGTTCTACGGAATCTCTATCTGTGACCTGTAACACTACCAGTAAGATTCATGCCACACAGGCTTTCACTCATACTTTTACACCACATAGGCTTTCACTTCTCTCCTGCACTCTCCAAACAAACACTCTTTGGGCCTCTTCACTAAACGGCGGTAAATGACCAGAACTACCGCGTGGCAGGGGTAGGCCACACCGTGTGCAAAAATGAAGCAGCCGTTGCTTTATTCACGAAGCTTTATATATATATACTGTATATATATATAAATGCACAAAGCAATCTAAGTGATTCATTTGCAAGTTGTCACATCGCACAGAACTATGTACGAGGTTTACACAATCTGTATTATAGTATATAAAGAAAAGGTAAGTACATATTTGTTTGTTCAACTTGATCTCCCTCTGATTTATTTTGTAATATTAATCAAAAGTTAGCGAAGCACTCGCCCAGTCAATTAAAAACTTAACTGTTTACATTTCAAGTGTTTGGCGAAAAGTCACTTTTTTAATGTTAAAAAAAAGTGATGTCGTTTGATTGTTTATTTATGACTGCACCTCAACTCTCACTTTGTACATTAATTTATTTGACCTTTACAGTTTCCATAATTTTCTTTTGTATATTTTAAAGCTATTTTAAGCATAGACTACTTAAATATCACACGTACATGGTGACTAAATATATTAACATAGCCGAAATGGTTGCATGTACACCTGCCTCGTAATCTTCCCAGACTGTCTGAGGATGTACGAGTACATTGTAACATTGGAACTCAAGTCGCTATTGAAACGATCTTTAAAAATGTAACAAACTTTTGCTGGAAACAAGAGTCGTTTAAAATGGTCTGTTAGCTGCAAAAAAAAGAAACAAGCAGACAAAATAGATTTTTAAAAACAACCTTGAATGACATATTCAGCAACATTTTCACTTTTTGTAAACCTTTACAACTTATGTTGACACATTAATTACAATGACCGTGTAATTCCCATAGCCCATTTTGCTGCCATTTAATCCCAAAATATTAAACACAGGAGAAACGTTAACTACAAACCTGAAATGAGAAAACCGAAGCTTTTGTGTTTTCATCATTTATACACACTGCACATTTCTAGTAGTATTATTATTATTTGTTTATTTAGCAGACGCCTTTATCCAAGGCGACTTACAGAGACTAGGGTGTGTGAACTATGCATCAGCAGAGTCACTTACAATTACGTCTCACCCGAAAGACGGAGCACAAGGAGGTTAAGTGACTTGCTCAGGATCACACAATGAGTCAGTGGCTGAGGTGGGATTTGAACCGAGGACCTTCTGGTTACAAACCCCTTTCTGTAACCACTGGACCATTTTTATGAACTTTTAAAACCACAGATACTGTCAGATTATTAGACATATAACATCATGTGTGCCACTGAAGCCTATCAACCTTCAACCTAAAAAAAATAACATTAAAAAAAACAAACAAAAAAAAACCTTATACGACTCAGCATAGACGTAAACAGCTAGTGTTTCTCCCTCTGTTACATTGCCTATAATTACAAAGGCAGACACACAGTTGAAATCAATGCCATTCTTCACAAGCGTTTTAATGATAGTCTGACCTACTAATGTTGTGTGGTTAGTCAAGATGCAGTGTATCTATTAAGTAAGCAGTAAGTTCCTCTGAAAACAATGTACAAAACACAGTTGCCTTGATCATCAGTGTCCTCGTCGCATACAATGCAAACAGACTCAGAATCGTTCATTGTGGCGTTTAAATATTCTTCGTGTGCTGCATACACTTTAGGGAGATGATCTCGTGTCACTTAGTTCTCGTGTTAGGCAAGGCTCCACAATTCGAGATTTTTCATTGAAAAAAACTTTGTAATATTTCATTGACCAGTCGTTGTATCGGTATGTTCGCTACACGAAAGGCTTCCACTAATTCAAGCGTGTTGACTTTACGTGTTTATCCACTTTCTGTGCTCTTTTCTTGTGACCCGCTTGTTCGGTAATTGTTTAGCCTGAACTTGAAGTTTGATTTTCTTGTTTTTGTGTACTGCACTGTCAAGATGCTCGTCAATAGTCCCTTTTCTTAGATGACCCAAAGACACATTACAAGTTGAGCAAAACAGAATACAAACCATGCATGCAACGTCCCCTTTTCGTAGCTCTGAAGGCGATCTTCTGTTGAAATTAATTTAACATATAGAATGAGGCCCTTTGTCTCCCTTTTATACCATGTGGCCAGGGCTGACACCTTTATCACCAGATGTAAACTGTAGGGGTAGGTAGGATCAGCACTTCCGGTCTTTGATCAGAGCATATTCTGAATTTATTAATTGAACAGATCTGCCTACCCCTGCTATAGAAGACGTGTAGCACTGACTAGAGCACATATTCAAGGACTGATTTCCACTGCAGTATTTAATTTCAAAATTTCAATTAGAAACTGAATGAATAGCCTTGAATAACTGTATGAATAGCCTTTGCGCAATATTTGAATGCATTCTGATTTCTTACCCACTCCTGCTTGCTGGTTTACATAATGCAACTTACTTCCTAAAAGATTTTTCTTTTTTTTTTATCTGTCATAATTGAAAGGTCCTGAATTTTGGTGGTGATACCAATATATCAGGATAACGGTGAAATATGAACAATGAATAAGTTAATTACTCCACCCATTCTTTTTTTCTCATTAAACTGATGTTTTACTGCAGGAAACTTTTATTATATCTGTCTGTTTTTCACAAACTTACTGAAGCAAAAATAAACAAGTGTAGCAATTATATAGATTTTTATTCTGTATAAGATATATCTTTTTTTCTTTTCAGGTTTTAAGACCTTTCACTTATCTATAACATTGTGGTGCTTCAGATATTCTTGGAATCTCTCATGTAGCCATGGAAACAGATAAGTGGATAACATGACTTGCATACATGCAACAATAGTACAAGATACAGCTTGGCAGCTTTTTTTATATAAAATCGTGTCGTCATTGACTGACATGTTTTATATGTATGCAAGTAATTCCATTTTAACTCCATGCTTTTCTGACTAACTGGATCAATTATGCATTTTTAATAATAATAATAATAATAATAATAATAATTGAGAGGAACGGTAGTGCCTCGCACCAAGTTATCTGCGAGAAGTAGGGGACGAATCGACATAATCTGTTCCTTCAGTTATGGTTACGGAACGACCCGGAAGGACCAGTGTTATGAAATATATCGTTTGTTTTGTCTTGTCTGAAAATACTGTTTGTTATTGTTTAGACAGCTAACACGAAGGCCAGCACCAACCCTGACAACATCACTGCAGTTTGTTTCATTCAGGACTGTATATCCACTACAAGCACTCGAGCACGCACTGTGGACTTGTGTTTGTATTTGTGTTACATGTTACGTGTGGGTGAATAAGTACGGGACTGTTTATGTGGAGTGTGGAGTAGTGGTTAGGGCTCTGGACTCTTGACCGGAGGGTCGTGGGTTCAATCCCCAGTGGGGACACTGCTGCTGTACCCTTGAGCAAGGTACTTTACCTAGATTGCTCCAGTAAAAACCCAACTGTATAAATGGGTAATTGTATGTAAGAAATAATGTGATATCTTGTAACAATTGTAAGTCGCCCTGGATAAGGGCGTCTGCTAAGAAATAAATAATAATAATAATAATAATAATAATTATTATTATTTGGGAACCAACCGTGGATTTAAACAGCAATACACGTCGCTGTATTGGCTGCTAACATTTTTTATTATTTACTGATGTTACGCCATCAAGCAATTGGATTACAAACCATTCAACAACATTGCACCTGGATTATAATTGTTTTAATTATAATTGTCTTTTTACTGATCAACTGCACCTGCACACTGTTAACCACTTTGCCACAATTATGTATCAAAATGTTGTTCACAAGGCCATTCTATGTACTTACACAGTGGTTTCCCCATATGAACCATTGGTAATTACTGACATTGTACATCAGCTGTAGCTACTGAAGTTGAAATCTTAAAATGCAAACAGTAGTGTTTTTTTATTACATCATCCCTGAAATAACTGAATAATGGAGGCAAGAAGGGATAAAAGAGGCTGTCTTCAAATTCATGAATAACATTGGTACATTATATATACTCTACTATACTGTTGATTTGGTAAGAACATAATCCTTTTTTTCTTCAAAGATCTGTTTTCAGAAAACTTATTTAAAAGCAACAGACAGACTTACATTTTCTTGTGTGTCCAAAAGGGAACAGAAGTCTTTGTTGAAAATGATGGTGTCTTTGCCATGAAAAGGCCACTTTTGCTCTGCAAAATGACAGTTTAAAGGAAGGTTAGTTCCATACCAGTAAATGCAATCATGCAACAGAGCTTTATTATCAGACTAACGTCAGGAGAATAAGAACAACATAGCACCAACATTCACATGTTAACCTATATTAAACACAAAATGTAAGTCTCCAGGTGGAAAATCCATTTTTAGTAACAACCTATTCATATTGCCTAGCTTTTAAGTCAGTATTGGTACAACAGCAAATGCAGTAAGCAAACACATAAATGCTAAAATCTGAATGTTATTGACACAGAAAATTATTATTATTATTATTATTATTTATTTCTTAGCAGACACCCTTATCCAGGGCGACTTACAGTTGTTACAAGATAAAATCTTCATAACAATACCACTGGCAGGTCACAATGAGAACTGATATGGCAAGAGCATCTATAATGATTCCAGTAAGCATTGTGGATACCGATATATAACAATAATTATTATTGCAACCCCTAAAACCTGTCCTCGATCTTTTCCTTTCCTCTTCTCTCATGGGGGAGTCGCAGGGGTTTGAACAGGGTTACAAGGAGTCTTTGAAGCATATCTGCAAATACTTTTATTTTTATTTGACCTCCCTGCAGAGTTACTGGGCACCCAGAAATAGAAAGCGCTGGAGCAGCGTCTTATCAGGGGAACCTTAAGGCAATACCAAAAAAAAAAAAGCTTTCCATGCACTCTACTGCGTCCTACTGCAACATCAGATGTTACTTTAATAACTTCACAATTAGCAGCAACATTCAAAATAACGTCTACAAAAACAAATTAACTATAGTTTTTTATAGGCTAAGGCTAGTTAATTTAAAGTGGAAAAGTAACGAACGTAACAAACGGTTGAAAGAGAAAAGGGGAAAAGCACCAAAGTGACATACTCCTCCTGCCTGACAAAATGATTGCAATCATATTTTCATAGTAACAGAAAAGTACAAATTCAGAGTAAATATAAATGAATAAAATTAATTAATAAAAACACCAGCGTTTATAAAATGTGTCGTATTATTTGATTACATAAATATTTATACTTATATATTTATTTTAATTTCTACACATTTTTTTTCCATAGAAGACACATTAACTTTCAACTGTTTCAACTACTTTCACTTTAATCTTAAAGTTTTCAAGCTCTACATTATATTTAAAAAAATATTTATCTGGGGGCTCCTGAGTGGCGCATCCGGTAAAGGTGCTCCGCGTGGAGTGCAGGATGTGCTCCCATAGGGAAGGCTCTCTCGGTTGGAGTCCGGCCCGTCCTTCTCTCTCTCTTTCTCCCCTGCTCTAGAGGCCGAGCCTCGAATCTCAAGTTGCAAAACACTCCCTTCCTCTCGCAGCCCTGGTTTCCACCCTGTGAAATGTTAACTTGTGAAAATTCAGGAGGCGTGAACCAAGGCTTCGCTATTTCCTCATTTTACCTGCCTGTCATCATTGACTAATTTCACCTGTTTTAGCTCTTTCTCTTGCGTTTTGCTTTTTCCCTCCTCCTCACTTTTTCATATGCCACATGCCTCTGTCGGTCCCCTCTGGGGGGATAGTGAGTATCACTTCCCCGGTCTGGAGTTCTAGTAACTCTGCAGGTTCTTTGTGTAGTCAGAGGGGACCACCGGACACACTATTCTTTTGCAGCTCATGCGCTATATATCTTGCCTCATGAAAGAAGGTTCTGTCTTACTTCCTCCTTTACCCTCCTGGGATGTGGTCCTCTTAATCTTAGTGCTTGAGTTCCATAACTAACAATTATTTGTGTTCTTTGAGATTCTTTCTTCCTTACGTCAAGGCTTCGTATGAGCCGTTCCGACCTCTGAGGGTCGACCCCGGTCGCTAACTGGGACCCAGTTGCGAGGCCGAGCCTATAAAGACTCTCCGAGAAGTCAGAGGACTCTGTCTTTTCAGGGGCCTGGAGGCAGAGCTAGCCTCGACTACATAGGGAAGGCTCTCTCGGCCTGTCCTTCTCTCTCTCTCTCCTCTGCTCTATAGGCTGAGCCTCGAATCTCAAGTTGCAAAACACTCCCTTCGTCTTGCAGCCCTGGTTCCCGCCCTGTGAATTGTTATTATTTATTTCTTTAATTAGGATGAAATCTTAAGAGTGGTCTGCTCTGAGTTTGCACTCCCCCCCCCCCCCCTCCACAAAGCTTAACTCTGCATTTCCCAAAATTGGCAGGACTGTATATTAAGTTGTCTGTGATTCAAGTGCTATGCATACAGAAAGAACTGGTGCCACGGACGTTAAGAATTTATCTGATTTTGTTATTAAATAATTGTACACGATTTTTAAAAAACATTCACCCTAATCTGGAAAATAATTTAACCAGTACTGCCCTTCTGAAAACCTTCCCTTATGGAAAAAAAACATATATTTTTAATATATGGTAGAAAAGTATGATCCTTATTTTTCATATATAGAAATTGGCCCCTTTTTATATATTTAAAATATATGGGATATATTTAACATTTATTTAAGTCTGTAATCCATATAAAATAAATATATAGATTGCAGACTAAAATATATTTTAGATATATCCCATATATTTTAAATATATAAAAAGGGGCCAATTTCTATATATGAAAAGTATAAGGATCATACTTTTCTACCATGTTTGTTCCATAAGGGTCTATAAATATCAAGTTTTTAGAACGTTCTGTAAAACACAACCAAGCCAGAACCTTGCAGCAACGTTGTGTGTTGGTTGAGATACAACATGTACAGAACGTTTACCTTTCACTTAACTGTAACGTTCCTGCAACGTTACGCCTAACTAGAAACATTCTAAGAACGTCGTAAACCAAATACGAACCTTCCGGGAATGTCAGGGAAAAGTTATGTGTTAGCTGGGATGTTGTTATAAATTCTGTGGTACAGCTGTAAAGAGGATACAAAATAAACAGCCAGTTCCTTCAAATCTATGTGAAGGTAGTTCTTCCGTAAAGTCCTCAAAATGAAATGAAGTTTGTTTCATAAAAGGCCGTTTTTTTTTTTTTTTGTATGCACCATATAACTGTCTCTCCTTCAACTTCATCCCCAGAGGGAATGATCATACCAGTTTCATGTTTGCATAGGGTGCAATGTTGTATACCAGTTTCATGTTTGCATAGGGTGCAATGTTGTATACCAGTTTCATGTTTGCATAGGGTGCAATGTTGTATTCCACTTCATTAAAGCCACCCTGTATCTGCAAAGGTCCGTACATATCCCCAGGGAGTGGGATGGCTTGATTTCTTATATGTGAATAATTTTATTAAAACGTATTGACACTGGTGCATGTTACAAGTTTGTATGATCCTCAGCTAAATCTGTTGTCAGTTTATCTGTAAAAAGCTTGACAAAAAACATCAAAAAGCACTATGTGAATAGACCAAAACACAATTGCTACATATAATCTATATATTGAAATGTATTTCTGTTTCAACCTATGAAGAAATCATTGTTTCTGATGTGCACGTGAAATGTCATGCCCTGATTTTTGCAGGAAGTTAAAAAAAAAAATCTCAAATGCCATTTTATTGAATCTTAAAATGCTCAAAATAATGTAATGCTGTGTTTCTATGAATCATCCCTTGTGTGAACTATTAATGGTAATGGGGCTGTTAATTGTTACTGTTACATAGAGGGTTCATTTTCCCTGACAAATACAAGCTGTTTGCAGTATTAGCTCATGTCTTATAAAGTAGTCCATCAAATAAAATGGATGCACAGTGAATGTGAGAAACAACAGCGGCTGTCCAGGGACAGCGGTGATGACAAGACTGGCAGTTTCCATGACAACAATGCCAGTGGACTGTGCAAGGTACATGACCTTATTTCTGAGATAATGCTAACCATGCTCAAGCACAGAATGCTGAATTTCCTCAGTTGGCATTGTGTATTTTATCATATTGGCCTATGATAAAGTCTGTATATGCAAGTGTACTGTTAACTAAGATTAAAAAGTATAACTATTAAATTTTATTACAACTTTAGACATAACCCGTATCCTTTCAGGATAAGTTTAAAAACCAGTACACAGGTTGTAGCCATTACCAGACTAGGAAAAAACAAACATCCACTGGTTAACTGGCCATTCCACACTGTCATTTGGTGCCTAAATCTGATGGGATTGCGACCCATAACTCATTGTGTGTACTATTAACAAAGAGAATCACAAGCACAGGTGTACATAAAGTACTGTATTTATTATACATTGAAAAATAGGTTAACTATTTATAAGGTACTGTTATTTATTTTAGGACAGCGCCTGATTAGCTTATGTGTAGTATTAAATCCAGGATTCCAGATGTCCAGGAGAACATTCCTCTGTCCTTGCCGCAGAGTGGCCCATCAAGATAGTCTCACAAGTTATGTTGGAAATCATGGGTTTGAAATCCAGGAAAATTGCAGTCTGCTCTGTTACTTATATGCAATGGCTGCCTGTTGCAGTAAATATTGATGCTGAACCGGACTTGTGCTCACCAACAGAAAATTAAATGCAATTGAATGATTCTTTATCCTAGAGACTAGTCTGCTATATTTGTTTTTGGGTATGTTTGCGCTTTGAGATTTTACTGATTGGAATGGCATGAGATCTGAACCACTAGTTGTACACCCTTAACTATTTTGCGCTTGCAGGAGCTTTCCAAGCCTTTTTAGAAGCAGCGACAATAAGGCATGCATTGTATAGGCAATAAGAAGACATAGGGTTAACTGATGCAACCCACACCTCAGGTGTGTTGTTTTGCTTATAAAACGGCTCATTATTATTTTGATGAATTGTGATTTTAATGATTGGAATGAAATGAAATTCTATTCCTAGCCATATGGGATTGGAATGTCTGCAATATGCAGGAAGAAATTGTGTAAGCATGAAAAAAACATGGTAGTAAATATACTATGGTGTACCACAGTTCTGTTCTAAATAAACATCTTAGAAAAATTAACATAGAGTACATATTAACATATGTCTATATGATATGATATGTAAACTTCTTAGAAGAATTACCATACAATATAGAGTATTTGTCTAGCTGATTTATCTGTGTCCTTTCTCTCAGATGCTACATAAGACAAGAACAAAAAAACACTTCACAGGCAGGTAAATCCCAGATACAATCGAATCATACCTGTTGATTATTTATTTATTTATTTATTTATTTATTTATTGCATTTATATAGGGCTTTTATACAAAAGTATCACAAAGCACTGTACAGTACATAGGAGAAAAAAAGAACAAACCACAATACGTATGTATGTATGTATGTATGTATGTATGTATGTATGTATGTATGTATATGTAGCAAAGCACTTGTTATGTCATTGTTCCTTAAATTGCAGACCCCTTTCAATTAAATGAAGGTAAGCAGAGACATGAGTAAATATTTAAATAATTTATTACAAAAACAAAACTCTTTAGAATTTAAAAGATAGAGATTAAAGGCAAAATATTATTGCAAATTATGCAGATTTTACACACGTGCAGTGCAATAATTCACCACTAGGAGGCCAGAGTGATCAACAGTGAATAAATAAAAAGAAAACCCAACCACCGGTTCAACAAGAGACACAAACTAAAAGAGCCAAATTAAATATATTAGAATTACCCCTTCCTTGTATTTACCAATACCAAAAGAAAACAAAAAAATAACATAAAAGAAACAGCAGCTGACAATTGCTCCGTCTGCAAGAACAAAAATGACAATTAAAAGCAATGTCAGCGCTACATTTAAAACAGGCTACCTAGGGAGCTCTTTAACCCTACAGTTACCGCTACACATTAACTAAGACACGTAAGGTAAGACTCGCTTCAAACAGTAGTTCGCAAACCCGGCTTGCTACAAAATGAATGCTTTTCACTGAGAAAGTCGAGGCGCTTGCTTATATGCATAGAGAATGGTAATGAGCACTTGATAAGTAGTCACAAAACGAGTCCTACCTGTTACATATAGCATGTCACACATACAACTGCCACAATCATACCATTTAAATAACAGTATACACATAATACAAAAGCAGCAATTTTAGTTACATTAAAGCCCACTAAGATAAGAAAGCCATGTTATAGGAGGCTGTGTGGTCCAGTGGTTAAAGAAAAGGGCTTGTAACCAGGAGGTCCCCGGGTCAAATCCCACCTCAACCACTGACTCACTGTGTGACACTGAGCAAGTCACTTAACCTCCTTGTGCTCCGTCTTTCAGGTGAGACGTAATTGTAAGTGACTCTGCAGCTGATGCATAGTTCACACACCCTAGTCTCTGTAAGTCGCCTTGGATAAAGGCGTCTGCTAAATAAACAAATGATAATAATATTTTAATAGTTTTGTAGGAATAGGATCAAGATAGCACGTAGTAGCTCTCATATGTTGAACTAGCTCTGTCAGTTCCTGCAAGGTAATCAAAGAAGAAAAAAACATAGTAGCCTTAATAGGTATAGTTGATAAAATTGTGCTGGAGTCCTCCTTAACCCCCGCAGTGCTAGGGGGCATACGACGTACGCCCTAAAAAATTTCCTCATAAAGTGCTAGGGGGCGTACTGCATACGTCCTAAAATAAATCTCACTGTAGTGCTAGCTGTGAGCATCCGATCATTTCAGTTTTTTTACACAGTGTGTAGCAGGATTTAAGCTCTCAAAATATGTGAATGGTGTATCGGTCACATAATTTAAAAAGTGCATGATTGACGTGTAAACTGCTGTGTGTGATTTTTCCATGTTACTCAATGTCAGATGTGGAAGTCAAACAAGCAAACAAAAAGGTCTGTATTATATTTTGTATAGTGCTTTGATTGGTGCAACTTTTGATTGATACAACATTTAGAGGATCTAAGGACCAATTTTTTTTAGCAAACTTAATCTTACTTTCAATAGTTATTTTTAGAACTGATCGATCGCTATTGATTACTGTATGCTATCTCTGTTGTACCATGGAATATACGGTAGTAACTCAGTGCTTGGGCACGCTGTGTTTGACCAATCGCTTCTGACATTTTAGGATATGTGTGGGAGGGTTTAGTCTCTCAAAATGTGTGAATAGTGGATTGATCACATCAATCAAACGGTGAATGATTGATGCCTAAACTGGCCTATAGGATTTCTCCGTGTTGTTCAGTCTGGAATCCAGTAAGTCAAATAAACAAACTGAAGATTTTATATTTCGGATCGTGGTTTGATTTGAGCAAATCCTGATGGCTACAACATTTAGCAGACCCACAGGTGATATTTTTGTCGAATAGATCGTTTCAAATTCAAACATTGTCTGTATCATTATTTCACCATCGCCGCCGCTGAACTAACCTCCCTCTTGGAACCCACAGCATGCTCGGTGCTACAATATATATACAGTGCCGTGAAAAAGTATTTGCCCCTGTCTGATTTTCTGCATTTTTGCACATTTTTCACATTTGATTTGGTCAGATTTTTTTGTGGGTTGCAGTAGTATATTGAAGGAGTCTGAGAGAAAAAATGACACCAACGTTTGGTGCTTCTTTCATTTGTTTGGTGTGCAAGGTAATCAGACATGCAATCTTCAGGTGTGAAAAAGTTATTAACTCAACCCAATTAAAGGGATAATTAGGGTCAGCTGTTTGAGTACTTTGGTTAACAACCAGGCCTGATTTGGGCCAGCCCTGCCCAATATAAATCTGACTAACTTTGGCCCTTACCATCAGAGTGAAGTTGTCAGCACACAGGTTCTAGAGGCACATCATGCCACAAACAAAAGAAATTCCTGAAGACCTCTGGAAAAAAAGTTACAAAGGGTTACAAAGCCATTTCTAAGGCTCTGGGGCTCTACCGAACCACAGTCAGAGCCATATTGTCCAAATAGAGAAAGTTTGGGACAGTAGTGAATCTTCCCAGGAGTGGCCGTCCTGCCAAAATCTCTCCAAGAGCAAGGCCTAAAATCATCCAGGAAGTCACAAAGAACCCTAGAACAACATCCAGGGATCTGCAGACCTCTCTCGTCTCGGCTAAGGTCAGTGTTCATGACTCCACCATCAGAAAGACACTGGGTAAAAATGGTATTCATTGCAGAGTAGGAAGGCGGAAACCATTGCTCACTAAGAAGAACATGAATGCTCATCTCAAGTTTGCCAAAAAGCACCTGGATGATCCTCAAGAGTTCTGGAACAATGTTCTATGGACAGATGAGTCAAAAGTGGAACTTTTGGCCAACATGGGCCCCGTTATATCTGGTGAAAACCAAACACTGCATTCCACAGTAAGAACCTCATACCAACGGTCAATCATGGTGGTGGTAGTGTCATGGTTTGGGGATGCTTTGCTGCATCAGGACCTGGACGCCTTGCCATCATTGAAGGAACCATGAATTCTGCTCTGTATCAGAGAATTCTACAGGAGAATGTCAGGCCATCTGTCTGTGAGCTGAAGCTGAAGCGCAGCTGGGTCATGCAGCAAGACAATGATCCGAAACACACAAGCAAGTCTACATCAGAATGGTTGAAGAACAAGAAATTTAAAGTTTTGGAATGGCCTAGTCAAAGTCCAGACCTAAACCCCATTGACATGTTGTGGCAGGACCTGAAACGAGCAGTTCATGCTTGAAAACCCACAATGTCACTGAGTTGAAGCAGTTCTGCATGGAGGAGTGGGCCAAAATTCCTCCATGGCACTGTGAGAGACTAATCAATAACTACAGGAAGCGTTTGGTTGCAGTTATTGCTGCTAAAGGTGGCGTAACCAGTTATTGAGTCTAAGGGGGCGATTACTTTTTCACACGGGGGCATTGGGTGTTGCATAACTTTCTTTAATAAATAAATTAAATATGTATCAAATTTTTGTGTTATTTGTTCACTCAGGGTCCTTTTTATCTAATATTAGGTTTTGGTTGAAGATCTGATAACATTCAGAGTCAAAAATATGCAAAAATGCAGAACATCAGACAGGGGGCAAATAATTTTTCACGGTACTGTATATAAAAAATAACAATAATACAAATAAAAATACATTGTATTCATTGTTGTTTTTATTATTATACAAGTGTTTGCTGCGCACTTTTTAAAAAAGCCGCAGCTCGTGGCAGTGCGCATGATGTCATTCCGACTGTCGGAGACCACTGACTGAGACCAAAAATTGGGTCGCAGACAGGCTAAAAGAATTAAATCTATTCAGTCTTGAACAAAGAAGATTACGCGGCAATCTGATTCAAACATTCAAAATCCTAAAAGGTATAGACAAAGTCGACCCAGGGGACTTCTTTGACCTGAAAAAAGAAACAAGGACCAGGGGTCACAAATGGAGATTAGATAAAGGGGCATTCAGAACAGAAAATAGGAGGCACTTTTTTACACAGAGAATTGTGAGGGTCTGGAACCAACTCCCCAGTAATGTTGTTGAAGCTGACACCCTGGGATCCTTCTAGAAGCTGCTTGATGAGATTCTGGGATCAATAAGCTACTAACAACCAAACGAGCAAGATGGGCTGAATGGCCTCCTCTCGTTTGTAAACGTTCTTATGTTCTTATGTTCTTAAGTATAAACCAACCTTTAGACCCTAATATTGAATTGCCTGTTATTGTCATTATTATTGTGATTGTTATTCTACTGGTGATAGAGCCGTGAGTTCATTATGTATTGTGCATGCTGTTGATCAAGTGTGTTTGATATATGACTGTGTATTGCTGTAATTAGATTAGGGCGCTTCCATTAATGATGTTACCTTAGCTATACATGTGGAACAAATGTTTTGTTATTGCCATATGTTTTTGTAATCTTCCACTAGAAGGGATAGTGCTAATTTTCAGTCTTTAGTGGTAATAGTTAACAACTAAAGAATAATAATGACAATGATAATAATAAGAAAGCAATATAATAGTTTAACGATCGTTTGTAAACAAAGACGGTATTCATGCAGGTTAAACAAACACGTATGCATGAGAAGAAACATGTTTAACATAAAATATATGAATGTTTTATTGTAAAAGTATGAATGTTAAATAATAGTTTAATTTTGTATTTATTAAATAATTAATCCTGTTAGGAGTAGGCAGGGCTGGAGATTATATAATGCTGTGTCTTTCCTTAGGAGAGAGAGAGAGAGAGAGAGGATGATTAGGTCAGTCATGATCTTGTCTGTTGAATGTCAGTTATTGATGGTACAACCTGCTCGTCTGTGTTAATCATTTGCAATTTGTGTGCAGTAACCAGTGCAAAATAAACATTTATACCTGTGAACGCTACCACAGTGACTGTTTTGCTGTGTGATAAATATCTCTGATCTCTGTGTTCCTGTGATGTGATTGAGGGTGGGGGTTGTTTCAATCTGTTGTTTAATTATGTACATCGACTCAGTGACCCATATTGAAAAAATGAAATTAAGTGATGGGAGTATAGATTCTTGGGCTACAGAGGCAGAAGTTATGGCAGCTGTAGACCTCCTAAATAGGCCCATACACGTATACATAGACTTAAAGAATAAGGACTGTTTTAAATACGAAGGCACAATAGAATATATTAAAAATAAGAACGATCCAATTAATCTTTTATACAACAATAACCATTTCTCAGTTATTGTATTTAAAGACAATGAAACCGGAAGAAAATCTGAATACTGTGGCATAATTAAGAAAGATAATCAAAATAAATCTAAAACAGTAAAAATAAACCAGGTTAAGGTAAATAATAAAATGCAAAATAGAGAGTTAAACATGAATAGGACAGAGAATTCAAAACAGAAAGATAGGAGACCCAAAAATAGACATGGTACCAAATACACAAAAGATAAGACAGAAGACATAGTATTCAATTTATCAAGTAAAACTTTAACCACATCCCAAAAAGCGGTACTGAGTAAAGGACTTAAGTTTATACCGACTAAAAGATACATCGATAAAGATAAATGGCCACTGAATTAAAGGAGTGGGAGAGACGCATGAGATTAGCAGAATATTTTTTCAATGAAAATATCTCAGATTCAGAGGGTAATTATGAACATGGGATTAAGGTTAATAGTACAAGCACATGGACTCCTCCGGATGGAAGAGATAAATGGTTAGATATGTATATTGAAGTAGTTAAACAAGAAATAATAGTAGGACTAAAGAAAAGATGTAAACTTAATTTAACCAATATTGAAGAACAAGCTATGACTGAGTTGTTAAATGATGATGATATAATGATAAGACCAGCAGATAAAGGCTCAGGAATAGTGATAATGAACACAGATGACTATATGAAATCTGTAGAATGTTAATTAAATAATACAGATACATATGAAGAAGTTAAAAGCAATAAGATCAATGAATCGGTAAAAGAGGTTAAGGAAATTACAGAGAGACTATACAATAAAGGCATTATATCAAAAGAATTAAAAAAATACATGCAGCCACATAATGCAAGAACAGGCCTAGCAAGAGGAAATCCTAAAATGCACAAAGAAAATCACCCTATGCGAATGATAGTCAGTACAATTGATAATCCAACACACATAATAGCTGAAATAGCAGAAAAACAACTTAGGTCGCACATTGAGAAATTACCAAGCTATGTTAAGGATACAACACAATTTTTAAAAAGACTTGAATCAATAAAACACAACCTTCCAGAGAATACAATTTTATTTTGCATGGATGTAAAATCCTTGTACCCAAGTGTCCCTCGTAAAGAAACTTTAGAAGCTTGTCAAAAAGCACTAGATAATAGACTAGATAAATCAATACCTACAGCAGAGGTACTGAACATGATCAACATAGTTTTAGAAAACAGTTATTTTACATTTGTTGATAAGAATTACAAACAAAACGATGGTACCGCAATAGGATCTAAATTAGGAATGCATTTTGCCAGTACATACATGGGGAAATGGGAAGAACAATTACTTAGAAAATCAGAAAGAGAACCTTTAGAATACATTCGGTTTGTAGATGATATTTTTGGGGTTTGGACACATGGAGAAGAATCTCTTTTCCAGTTTCATAAAATGGCAAATGAAATACACAGTAATATTAAGGTGGACCTTCGATGGACAAGGAAAGAAATAGAATTTTTAGATACCATAGTAAAACGTGAAGAAGGTTCAATTGAGACTGACCTCTTCTGTAAACCTACTGACATGCACCAGTATTTACACATGTCCTCTGCACATCCGATACACACTAAAAGGGCAATCCCAAAGGGTCTAGGAATAAGAATACGAAGAATATGCTCAAAAGAAAGTGACTATGTAAAACAAAGAAATGTATTAAAAACAAATCTTAAAAAAAGAGGATACAAAGAAAGAATTATAGAGACGGAGTTAAGAAAAGTGGATAAACTAAAAAGAGATGATCTACTAGATTATAAAAATAGAGATAAAAAGGTCAAAAGAGTCCCATTAATAATGACTTACTCTAAACTTTTGCCCAATATATCTAAGATAGTTTGGAAACACTTGCGGATTCTACATAATTCAGAAAAATTAAAAAAAGTATTTCTTAAGGCCCCAGTTGTAGCATTCAAAAGAGAAGCTAATTTAGGTGATATTTTAGTTCACAGTAAACATAAAAGAATAATTGACAAAATAGGTTCTACTAACATATGCACTAGTAGATGTAAAGTGTGTAAACACATAGACAAACGTAAAAATATAATTAAACATAAGAACACCACATATCCACTAAAAACTAATACCTACTGTAAAAATAGCAATGTTGTTTATGGAATAGCCTGTGAAAAATGTGATGAAATCAAATATGTTGGAGAGACTGGAACTACTTTATATAAAATAATTCAGAACCACCTTTCGTTAATTAGAAATAAAAAAATGAATGAACCAATAGTACAGCACTTCACCAGTCAGGGACATGACATAAATGATGTAAAGTTTGTAGTATTAGAACAGCTCAAATTAGACAATGCGACATATAGAAGAATAAAAGAAAGTAAATGGATAAATAGACTGAACACGATTATGCCAGCGGGACTCAACAGAAAAGAATGAACTAATTAACTTAAATAAATATATAACATTTAAATAAATAAACAAAATTCATTCAAAAGTTGTGCATGCTGATGCGCTGGGGAGGCCAAATCTAGACTGATCCTCAGAGCCAGCATTGCATGATATAATAAAAATATAAGTTTATATAAAGTAGTGTTAATTAGAATTAATACAGATTCAAAGATAGAAGTAAAAATGATGTCACAATATATAGACCACCATTACATCATGTAAGAATAAATCATGAATTTGAATGTAAACAATAACAAGTAGTTGTCATGCCGTCAAAAACCTATAAATACCTCCAATGTTTGGATTCAAACACAGGCTCCCTTGAGAAAGATATGTACAACATATCGAAACGTTGGGCAGCTGGCTCTTTGAGCTAAATATATATATATATATATATATATATATATATATATATATATATATATATATATATATATTCCTTAATTAGAATTCATGGCACCTAAACTTAACACCCATTATATATATTCTACTTTTATTCTAGCACCAATTTCAATTAATTAGATCCGTTCAATTATTTTCACTCTGTCTGACTGTTAAATTATTTCCATCAGCGACTTATGGCCACACCCTGTTACTTTATAACTTTCTCTCTCTCTGCTTATACATGTGTTACATTCTCACATATAGATTCTGTTAAATCTTTTTTAATTGAACTGGGAATACTCCATTTTTGCCTTGCAGAGTCAATGCAGGGTATGATTCAACCATCTGTGGTTCCACTTGCAGTAGAGTCTGTCTGTATTCCTGGTCAGACAAACCCAGTCTCGCTCAGTATATAAGAAATCTTGCTGTAAATTTGAACGGTGCCAGTAGGCCAAATCAACTCATTCATTTATTGGTTCAACGTTTGTTGACCTTTCCTCTTTCTTCAATGGTGATCCAGTTGGTCACGTTCTCTTTACATCCTTTGTGTATTATTTAAGTACCTCACAATTTTAACCAAATTATTGGGTGTTCCTTTTGAATATTAGAAAGAGCTAATAGGTTAGACTGTAGCACCTGGTTAGTACGGTACGGGTCGGTGACCTTGGTACAGGTATGGTATGGGTCCACCAGGTCACAGTTACTGGGGGAGCTCTGTATAGGGATGCCCACCTGTGCAAGCCACTGGAAAAGCCACTGAGTCAGTACTCACACGAGACTGAGGGAAGCCTGCTTGTTAGAGTGAACTCACAGCCCTCATAATGGTGATGCAGAGCTGTCACCAAAACGGCAAGAGATGCTGTGGGAGGGATTGCAAGCAACCCCAGCCGAAGCAGCACAATATACATGTAATTCATTTTTTTAAGAACTATTATCGCATAATTATGTAAAACACAATAATCAGTGAAAATTATACAGTCATAAGCAACAAGTACTTATGTGATAGGCTCTTCCTGTCAGGTCAGTTCTTGAAAGGAAAAATGGTCTTGAGGTCTGTGACTGCAGTGTTTTTATGTCCTCGGGGGCGGGTCATGACTGCGTCACAGGCTTGTCGAGCAGCTTTGATATAAATGATTCAGGTTTCGTGTCTTTCAGAGGTAAATACCCATTCGGTAATGGTTACATTTTGTACTTGAAAGGGAGCGAATGAGAACGTCCCTGGCAGTGGAACTTGCAGCATGGATCAAATTTGTTGTGTTGAGAATTTTAAGAAAAGTTTTTTGCAATATATTATCCCCAAATGAAAATGCTATTTACTTGATCCAGCAGAGATAATGTAGCTCATATAAATTATTTCCCCTTTGCTTTTCAAGATTACCTCTCAGCAGGGTATAAGTATGTTTAAATTAATCATTACAATTTAAAAACCATTGTGGCCATGATTGTGATTTCTCTTACAATTTCTTTTTTTACATTATTGTTTCAGTTTTTTTTATTCACCCTCTCTCTATGTTTTAAGATTGAAAAAATGTATATTATATTAATTCCTCCACCCTTTTATAATCTATACTAAATACAATAATACATACTGAATATTGTGTGATAAATTAACTATTTATGGAATCAATTGTCACAGTGATCCCTTAGTTAATTTCATGTAACTAGATTCAGTATAATTTTCACCATTGCAATTTTCACATGAGAAAGTACAGTATAATCAATTATGCAAAGCAGACCACAAAATGTAATTATTTCAGGTTATAAGCTTGACTTACCTGGCTAAGTTAAGAAAGTCGCATGCAGCTTCAAAAGTATCTGACTTCCCAATTTTTCACAGCTGAGTGAAACTCATTTAATTTTTTTTCTGAGACCTGCTCTGGAGAGATAATCCGATTCTTGCACACCAACGTCTCATTCCTGCTATAACCGTGGTTCACAGCCATGACATTTCACATGTCATCCCTTACAGTACAGTGCCTCTGTTCACATCTGAAATTGAGTCTGTAACCATGTAACCCCTCTTTGCAAGCTTGGTCTTCTTGGAGCTGTATGCATTCAAATGATGTCCCTCGTTTTTAGGATTGCCATGTACTGCAGAACTTTACAATCAAGTTGGAAAAAACTGAATTTCAAAACATTGATTAATTTTGTTTAAAATAATAACAATAATGCTTTTAAGATACACATGCATATGTGTATATCTTAATATCGCTGCCTTACTACTGTACTGTTTATGTTTTAAGTACACCTGACACATGACTTTTTAATCTCAATTCAAGCAAATCCAGGAAGGAGTCTCTTCTGGTTTTAGAGTCCCCTTTCCGGTGATGTTGTCTGGGTTACTGAGTATAACACCATGATGATACGGTCAAAAAAAAACTGTTAAGGCATTTGCCAGATAGACCTTTTACATGTTCTTTAAAAAAACGTGACAGCTGTTTAGATGCATTTTGCACCGACATAAAATTAGTTACACACATTTAGACATTAGATTTGATCATTTGGAAGGAGATATTGTTTTCACGATTATCACTGATTTCACGAATCAAATGTTAACTGCATTTTTAATTGCTGTTTGTGGTGTTTTATGTACTGGGAGGGTTCATAACTGGTTCTTTTTAATTTCAATGTTTCATTGGAAGGGGAGGGAGGGATAACTAAAAATGAAGGTGTTTTTTTTTTTTTTTTTAATCAATGCTGAGGGTGGGTTAAAAAGTGTGTAGTGCTTTTAAAAGCAAAAAAAGGGGTAAAGATGTGTGTCTGTTTGTAATGTCAAGATGTATTTGTTTATTTAATTCACTCTTGTTTGCATGTTTAACGATTGATTAATTGCATTAATTTGGCTGCACATAATAAAGTGTGGTTGGATGTGGTATGTGCAATGAAGATACAGATCCCCGAATTCAGTGAACCATAATCTTTTTACTGGTGACACACATTTACAAATAACAGTGCCATTTACAAATCCCACGGTGTCTCTTGCTGTCTTTTCTTGCCTGCCCGTCCAAGATCCCTTCCCAGAATCGCTCACTGGCAGCACTCTGGCCCCCTCGGTCCTTTGCTCCCGGCAAGGCTTTACTCCTCCTGGAAAGGCAAGTGGTATTTGTAATACACCCATGGTTTGTTTTCTTTTTGCTCCGCTCCCACACCAAACTCCCCTGACTCAACCGGGGTTGCCAGATTTCCAGAGTGTTTTTAGCCCAAAACAACCTCAAAAAATAGCCAAACTTTTTTGGGGGGAAATTAAGATTGTTATTACTAAGTATAAAATAAAAAGCAATCAAACATTTGAGAAAAAAAATACTACAGAACCCACAGCACCATTACATCCACAGATTAGCAGCCACAAATCATTATAACAGTGCATGCACAGTATTCCAAACATATGAAAAGCAGGTCAATCTCTTAAAAGATACCCCTAACACCAATCTAGTTAGATGTCATGACATCAATTAATTGTACAAATACACCCAATTTACCTTTTTAATAAACACCAACAATGTTTAGCTAACTGTTAATCATAGTTGTGCCTCACACTTTAAAATCGAACACACATGTACACTTTAAATTATGTCCTGGGTAGTCCCTGGTGCAATGTTGTTAACATCTTTGTGTCAATGTCTAATACTGTTAATTCCAGGTAAGCATAGATTTTTAGAATTCTCTTTATAAAACTTTGTCCACAGGTTGTTTTGGATTTCAAACTGACCACCAGGACCTTCCCAATGAGTGTACAGAAACCACAAGAACAGGAAACTATACAATCGAATACAGTTTACTTTGAGAATTTACAAAATCCCCCTCCCCCTTCAAAACATCTTTCAGTACATCCCAGTACAAAAGCTATCCTAAAAACTACAACTGTGCACCAAGTTAAACCTTCCAAAATATATTGTTAACAGGCTATTTGTGACAGGCTATGTATTACAATTATTCAACTCCTCACAATATATTACCACAACACAGTCCCAAATGTAAGCATTCACCTGGGCCTCAAAAGGCTTAAAACACTCAGTTTGTAGGTCCTGTACTTAATCCAAGTTGCCAAACTCTGTCCCAGTAGAAACACCAACAAGGAACAGTAAAGTTGGAGGTGACCAATCCAAGAACCTCCGAATCCGTTTGTTTGTCCCGATGCAAGGCTTGTATTTAGCTCCCTTCAGGCTCGATCCCCCTCTCCAGCACCATGACCCAGGATCCTGCAACGGAAGAACAAACAGCACTTGATGTCGACATTCCCTCTGTGTTCCCTACATACACTCCGATCTCAGCCCTCCCTGCTCTTGTTTGGTCTTCCCACCCAGCCACTGGTACTTGGCTTAAATAGGGTAGGACCTCATGGCTCTGGTGTGTACAGAGAGCTGGATAACAGTCTTCTTTTAATCAAAAAGAGTATAATTAAAAGGATAAATACTTAACTTTGTTATCAGTTTCTGACCAGGCCTTCCTTTCATCAGGCTGCCGTGTCTATCCTTCTGTTAAATCAAGGGAAGTAACGTTAAAACTTTACAATGCATTAGTAAGACCTCATCTAAAATATTGTGTTCATTTCTGGTCACCTTGTTACAAAAAGGATATTGCTGCTCTAGAAAGAGTGCAAAGAAGAGCGACCAGAATTATCCCGGGTCTAAAAGGCATGTCATATGCAGACAGGCTAAAAGAATTGAATCTATTCAGTCTTGAACAAAGAAGACTACGCGGTGATCTGATTCAAGCATTCAAAATTTTAAAAGGTATTGACAATGTCAACCCAGGGGACTTTTTCGACCTGAAAAAAGAAACAAGGACCAGGGGTCACAAATGGAGATTAGATAAAGGGGCATTCAAAACAGAAAATAGGAGGCACTTTTTTACACAGAGAATTGTGAGGGTCTGGAACCAACTCCCCAGTAATGTTGTTGAAGCTGACACCCTGGGATCCTTAAAGAAGCTGCTTGATGAGATTCTGGGATCAATAAGTTACTAACAATCAAACGAGCAAGATGGGATGAATGGCCTCCTCTCGTTTGTAAACTTTCTTATGTTCTTCTTATGTTCATTCCCTTTAGAGTTCCAAATAATCATTTTTGATCTCGGTCGGTCGGTCAAACTTCCTGTGTCCTCCATTTTATCTCCCTCGGACCACATGCTCCCTTCCTGTACTTTTAGTTCCCTTTTTATAATGGGCTGTCAATGATAGTTAATTGGTGCAAATGGAAAACACCTGGCTGCATTTGGAATTGGGGAATGGGACTATTTTCTCTCCCTAATCACCTGTGCTGTATTACAAATAATAACACACACTTAACAATAAATAACTTAAACACAGCGTATACAAAATAAGCAACAATGTGCCTCCCTTTAGGTAATAAACAAAATAAAATGTGAAACCATAACAAGTGTAAAAAAATCCAAAATACTAATATAATAAATACAAAAACAAAACATAATGTGTCACTCATGACATATGTTCTCAAGTCTTTCTTAAATATGTACACATAAAAAAAAACAGTATCAGTTTGTTTGTTTTAGTTTTTTTTTTACTTTTTACAAAAATCTTTGTAGTTGATCTTTGTTTTAGTCCCAAATTAATTTTTAGGAATTTACTTTTGTGTTCTTTGCATCATAGATATCTGCAGAAAACAATAACAGCATTGCTCTGGATGGCTGAAATTGGTCGCAGCACATCTTATTACACTGTATATAGGCCCTAACCCTAAAGATGTTTTCTAATAGGCTCTCTTGCATTCGGTTCCTCAGTTTGGTTTTGATTATAGCCATTTGTGAGAACATACGCTTCACAACTGCATTGCTAAAGGGTAAGGCTAAAGGTGACAAGGCAAAATACCCAAAACTGTTCGATTAGATTTTCCAAGATCTCCACTGTATAGTGGCAAAAATGATAAAGTTGCCAGCAGTGGCAAAATTTGACCCCAAAGTCGACTGCTGAAAGAGGTAAGTAGTTTTTGTCACACTTTATGTTGACATTCAGTACAGACGACCATGTTGGAAAATTGTGCGGTTTCATAATCAGCAAAAAGCTTCGCTGGATTAGCCGTGTCAAGCTGAAACAACTTGTTTATGCTGTTGATCCCCTGGAGAATAGGCTGAAGAAAAACAAGGTACATTTTGTTTACAGGGTCTGAATACGTTTGGTACAGCAGTTCAGCATTGTAATTCCTTTCGGTGTCCTTTGTAAGCCTAAAGTGCAACTTAAGCTCTTCGTACTGAGCAAGCACTCAGTTAACACATAGACTAATTGACAGCCATCTCGTGTCAGAAAGCTGCAACATTTTCAGAGGAGCTTCTCCAACATTAATGGCAGCATAGAGATTACGGTACTTACTCTGACAGAGTGCTGTGTGAAAACCACAAGTACGTCTGCGAAATCATGTACTCAGTGTTCCAAGGAAGTATGTTCATTGCTTTAGATGAACACAGCTGAAATGAATGACAAGCACACTATGTACACAATTTTTGGATTCACCTTTCAAAACTTTTTAAGCACAGAATTGTTTTTCTTGCACATTGTATTGCAAACGATGTCACAATACATTCCCGTTTTTTTGCTGAAGTATCTTAACACCACACAGAGTTGCTTCTGTGTACTTATATCTGTACTTTCATCGATTATTAGAGAGTACAGCTCTTTGTCGATATCTTGAAGCAGCTCTTGATGGGCCCGATGACCGATCTTATAAGTGCTGAGCATTTTGTTCTGTGAAGTCTTATACCCTTCTGTGCAGCCTCCCCAACTATGCATCCCAAATGATCAACTGTGAGTATGCTGGAATGGCAAGCAATATGGGCTGCCAGATTTAACTCACATATTTTAACAGAGTTGTCAACTTGCACCTGACTAAATCCTGTGTCAAATAAAGTTTGCACATTTGAAAAGGGACAGGCGTTTCTTACATGCTTCTCAGTTTTACTATGAGTTAGCAGATCGCTGTGATGTGCTCAGAGTTCACATTTGCAGTATCTGCAAGCCGCCTTTGCCTCATCACCAGTAATGCTCCTAATCCATTCTTTTAAACCTTTTTCTTTTTTGCGGTCTGCAGTATTTCTTTCCATATTTTGCACACTTACCCAGTAGCATCTCTGGTTTATCACGTTGATAAAAAAAAAAAAAAACTTGTTAACAATCTACTTTTTTACTCTCCTTAACGGCTTCACAATGTTGATACAAATAGCTAAGTGAGCAGTTTCAAACTGTTGCTTAAAATGGCTCTGTGACCTCCGTTCCAACTCGCGTGGTCATGCACAGTTAACCTCTGCCCCCACTCCCATGGGCATGCACAGTTAACCTCCGCCCTGACTCCCATGGGCATGCGCACTGCACAGTAGGATGTTCTGGGGCATCATCCCCCTGTCCTGTTAATGGTGACTGAGTTACCGTAAAGTTTTTTGTGCAGGGGGCAGGCTGCAAAAGTTGCTGACATTGATCATTTGTTAAATTCAAATAATTTTGTAACTGTATAGCCCCATGTGGCAAAGTGGTAAGTGGTACGTGCAGGTGCAGGGGTGATGCAGTGCAGTAATGAAACACACAGAGATTTATAATCCGGTTTGGAAATAGTTTTTATTTATATCTAGGTCTGGTGACCAAATAATAATCCCTGGCAATACACAACAATGTGTAGAGCACAGAGTATAAAACAACAGGGTTGCAGTCCCAAATAATAAACACAAATATCCGTCCCACAATATACTAACACGGTCACCAGCCCTGGGTGCATGCAGTAGTGCTCGTGGTGGGTGATACAAGTTTATTTAGCGACTGTGGTGAAGTGATGTTCCGGTTCTGTGCTGGCCCTTGGCGACAGCTCCGGAAGCGTGTTTTAGTCGTCTAACAATGTACAAGACAAGACGATTACAAACAAACAAAACACACCACTCACGTTTACAGTCCCCGTATTATTTTCACTGTCCTTCTCGGTTCTATTCACATTTAAACCAAGCGAAGGAACTGATTACGATTCTCCGCCCCCCTTATATGCTGTCACGCATGACCCCTTGGTAAACGAATGCAGCTGCCTTTACAATCTGCGACTGCAACATTGTTTCCCTTCCAGGTCAATACGTTCCTGCAACGGAGTCTCGCCTTCTTCCAGACTGACCGACTTCCCGACCCAGGGAAAGAACTGTTAGGCCAGCCCGTCAAAAGAACTCTGTCCTCGCTGCTTAGTGCCTTCACAGGTCGGGAGGGAGATTTACAACCAAGATGCATTATGTTTCTGTCACACACCCCCAAAAAAACACAAGACCTGTTAAAAGTAGCCCAAAAACTAGCTGTGTAGTTGTGTAGAAAAATGCACAAAGTCTCTTGTTAATTGTGTCTCAGCAGTTTTTGTTCAAGCAGAAATCTTCATAGTATTTACAGCACATTTAGCATAACATGCTGGGTAAACTCCATGGTACAGAGGATTACAAAGGAGCACCCTATTCATTTGATGTTTATAGCTACCAGCACACAGCTTCCTCCAGGCTCCTCCACTGGTTACCATACTTATCTGATAACATGGGATGTACCCAACAGAATGTTGAATGATACTCTGCTATGCAAGTAGCTGATATGTACTCAAAAGAATGTTCAAGAACACAACCCAAACTCCGGCCCCGAGCAAACGAGACTTAGGAACTAATTTCAACTGTAAGTGAAATTGTACACAATATACACCCCCCTTTTGCTGTTATTTATATAGAACTTACAAGCCACTTGTGTTTTTTGACTCCAATTGTCATTTTTCTGTTTTGTGTGATATGGACTAGGTGGCTGGCATTGCACATCTTAAACAGTTAAATAAGTATACATGGAATCAATGCAGTAAGTATTATTTCCAATAAAACATATCATTATAGCCGTGTTTTACTGGCTCAATTGAATAAAGCCACTCAAAATTAGTTTGGTTAGTATCATCCTTCCATCTGCATCACAAGTATGATTTTAATCTATCATCCGGACACATAATTACAGTTAGCCCCATATTACATCCCTCTAAGCTTTCAACTTCTACTTTTTGTGTCCCAGTTAGTATTATCATGCCATGTCCTCTGTGAACTTCATATAGTATGGAAAGTAGCTCCCCATGCCTCACCCTGAAGCCCGTCTGCATACTGACACGTAGACACTTTATTGGTGAGTGAAAAAGCTACCAGGCCACTTATAACCTACAACCGACTCTTTTCCAAGTAGCCCAATTTAGTGGGAAAACCGCAGACCTGCCAACTGGACTCGACCAACAGACTCAGATACACAGTTCCCTTATATGTACCAAGCTCCGCCCCATTAAGACACTGCAGCCAATCACTACTCAATATAACTGCAACTGAAACCTCGATCTTAACTAGCAGGAAACTCAGTACACCTGTATAGCCATCTCCCCAAGATGGCTGCCACAACTGGGCTCTATACCTACTGTATGTGACATCTTGTTGAAGTCATGCCTGTCAGTCAACCTAGTGTCTCTGTCTGTTGGGAAGCCAGTTTTTTCACCCTTCCTTCACCCTGTTACAGTAACATTTAAAAGTAAAAGTAAAAAAAACATGTCCAGCATTGGACATTTATTTTGCTTTCTTCAGCTTATGTTTTAATGCTCCTAACTATATACACTGTAGTTACATCAGACAAACATGTTATTCAATATTAATTTTCTGATACCGTTTGAAAGAAATACGTTGAATAAGAATAATCATCAGCTTACTTGCGACTAAGATGATATGATAAACTTGTAGCACTGACATGAAAGGAAAGTACAAATGGGCCAATGTTACAAGTTGCAGTCTTTTTTTCTTAATTCTGAGATATTGTGAAATATTGGGTATACCTTCCAGTAAATACCCTCCTTTTCAAGCACTGTTTTTTGATATTGCACTCAGGCGGTCAAGATTAATCAATCAATTGTTTTTTAATCGATCAAAGCCCACAGGTGTTCTTAATCGATTAATCATTAATGGATTAAAACATGAATATACCGTGTATATATATATATATATATATATATATATATATATATATATATATATATATATATATAATTGGTGAAGGCTATATTTGCATCCTGAGCCATTCGAAAAAAAGGCATAATACCACAGTAGTGACGTCAAAAAGTGATAATTCCTCTAGAGGAAAATATACTTGAACTTTGACCCATTCGACTCCTCGAGACCATCGCAAAATGTCTCATTTTCAATCACTCAACAACACCCACAGTACAGAAATGTTCATTTCTGATCAACAAAAAGAGAATACAAACTTTTTTCAAACTTTACAATGCATTAGTAAGACCTCACCTAGAATATTGTGTTCAGTTCTGGTCACCTCATTACAAAAAGGATATTGCTGCTCAAGAAAGAGTGCAAAGAAGAGCAACCAGAATTATCCCGGGTTTAAAAGGCATGTCGTATGCAGACAGGCTAAAAGAATTGAATCTATTCAGTCTTGAACAAAGAAGACTACGCGGTGATCTGATTCAAGCATTCAAAATCCTAAAAGGTATAGACAATGTCGACCCAGTGGACTTTTTTTACCTGAAAAAAGAAACAAGGACCAGGGGTCACAAATGGAGATTAGATAAAGGGGCATTTAGAACAGAAAATAGGAGGCACTTTTTTACACAGAGAATTGTGAGGGTATGGAACCAACTCCCCAGTAATGTTGTTGAAGCTGACACCCTGGGATCCTTCAAGAAGCTGTTTGATGAGATTCTGGGATCAGTAAGCTAATAACAACCAAACGAGCAAGATGGGCTGAATGGCCTCCTCTCGTTTGTAAACTTTCTTATGTTTCTTATGTTTCTTAATACGTTAACAATTCATGTAAAGCTGGTACATTCATCTCTCAGAGAAACTAGAGAAGAACAGGAAATTAAAACAAGGTAAAGGCAATCATCCAAATAAAGCTGAAGCACTAAGTGAAATACCACTGTAAAAAATAACAGATGGGCCTCTTCAGGTCACTGAAGCCCATCTATTATTCTCTCTCTCTCTCTCTCTCTCTCTCTCTCTCTCTCTCTCTCTCTCTCTCCCTCTCTCTCTATATATATATATATACATATATATATATATATATATATATATATATATATATATATATATATATATATATATATATATATACAGTATATATACACTATACATATGTACCTGTTCCTTTTGTGCATTCCCCATGAGGGCCTCTGCTCTTTGATCTCAATGACATTATCCTGGTAAATTGTATTTAACAGTTTGGTTTTTTATGCATTTAAAAATAATCCAGTCAAGCTGATGTATGGTTCAAGGCCTTTTAGCTAAGTATGCTTGTATTTTATTATTGTGTTGCAGCAGATAGTTTTAGCTGACTCATAGTAAAATCAACATTTTAATTTATTTGTGAAAAATTATGTTTTGCTTGTTCAGTCCGATCAGTGTTTAATGACCCAATGCTACTGCCATTTGGAAGCTGTTAAAATGTCTTTATTTTAAAGATGAGCTTGTTGGGATGTATGGAGAACTGTTTTAAGTAATAATTGATTTTATGTGGTGTGACCGGAGGCAGAACAGCACTGCAGTCACCCTGAAGTTTATCATATTCAATAATATTTATTTTTAATATTGCTGTATTGGTATGACTAAAATAAAGTTTCAGTGAAAAATACCCACTTGGCAACAGAAACTTGCTGCTTACTTCAAATGCCAGCAAAAAATAATACAAAATTCTAGGTCTGTTGCAGAGTGCTTGGTGGAGGCATCTTTTGAAATTGCATTGATTTTGGCATGCCGAAAAAAAGCGATCGTTGATGCAGAGATTGTTAACCACTTCAACTCCAGATGAAACCCCTTCCCAGGTACCAGATTTTGAAAATAATAATAAAAATGTTTTCAAACCTGTAATTGCTATAAAATGTTAACATATGAATAAAACACAAATAAATGACCTAAACTGTGTTTTTCATTAACCCTTTATGCTCCTGTGTACTACATACCCATGTTCAATATAAAGATAAAAACAAGTTTTTTTTAATGAATTATTTTTTGTTTGAACAATGAAAACAAAAATGCTGCTAATAACGTTAATAAAAATAATAATCAGTAAACAGTAATTATCAAATAAAAATCAGTCAATATCAAAACATGTGCCATTATCGACTTGTACTGTGCCATTTATTGAAATGTTCAATACAACAGAACAGAACTGCACATTTTTCTTGTGTCCTTTCTTTTGTTTTCATTCACAGACCCTGCACCTTTTTTTGTGGTCTCTGCTTCCCTTGTGCCCAGTACTGTGTTTTGATAGTGTTTCATCACAGCACTGTAAAAGGTAATCCAGGAACTGAATCTTATCCTCCCCCACTGAAAGCCGATACAGCACTCTACTATTCAGCATCATCCAGGACATGAAGTGGATGCCTAGTTTTTTTTAACAAGGTAAGACCTTTTCTGCTAGGATCATATGGCTCTAAGTTCTGATCGCAGGCATCCACGGCTCCTATCAGTCTGTTGTACTTTTCAATGTGGAATGGCTTTTTGAAAAAATACTGTTGCTCCTCCAGTGACAACATGGGTCTTTTCTACAAAGTCAGCTGTGTACTTTGTAGTCAGTACATTCACTTCCCTTTTGTCCTGCCACCTCACCAAAAATAAATCAGAGTTACTAACAAAACATGCCTGTCCTTTGTCCAGTTTTTCTTCAGTTACTTCCTTTGGTACTCTGTTGGTTCGAATAGTCCCAGTGATGTGCGTATTTTGTGTAAGCAAAAATGATGCTAGTCTTGTAGACATGTACCAATTATCAACAATAATATGACGTCCTTGGTTCAGTACGTGATCAGTGTCCTCAGCTCACCACGCACCAGCGACCCCTGTAGTCTGGCCGGGCGCCTGCGGACTTGCCTGTCAGCTAACCTAGAGCTGCGTTGTCCTCCGACGCTGTAGCTCTGGGTTGGCTGCATGGTGAGTCCGCAGTGTGAAAAAAAGCGGTCAGCTGACGGCACACGCATTGGAGGACAGCGTGTGTTCGTCTTCGCCCTCCTGAGTCAGCGCAGGGGTGGTAGCGGTGAGCTGAGCCTAAAAAATAATTGGCCATTCCAAATTGGGAGAAAATAATAAAAATAATTGGCAACGACTAAAATTATAAAAAAAAATTAAAAATTCATGATGCTGAGAAAGGCAGGGGTACGTTGCCATGTTTAGCTTTCGCTAAAAACTATATAAACTACAACTAAACAAGTAAAACTAATAATAAAACAAAATTAGTTGTATTAGTTGAATGGCTTCCTGCAATATCTCAGTCTTCTACACGCCCACAGGTAGATTGGCATCTCTACACAACACGCAATTGGATACAAATGTCGTCTGACCCTCCCCTGACTTTCATTGCACATTCCACAGTACTAGCACTGCCTTAGAGAATGAAACCTGAAACACTAGACTGAGAAACCGCTCATAGAATAGAATGGGAAACTTGACGTACGCACGTACGGCATGGTACTGTAAATGTGTTTTCATTTGATGTACGTGCATACGTCATGGTGTTGAAGTGGTGAAAGAATGTTTTTTTTTTGCTTCTCTAGTAATCTTGCTCGCCAATTTTAACAAGAATGTGATTTTAAAGCAAATGAAAGGATTTAAACTGTCTGATTCTAGAACAATGAAGACATCGGAAAAGATGTAGCAAGGATGGAGGAAATCGGAAAAGACATCCGGCAACAGTTAATCGCAGATCTTTCAACAGAACCTTGTTTTAGTCTAGCATTGGATGAAAGTACAGATATAAGTGAAGTCTGGCAATTGTGTGTGGGGGTTCGTTTATCCAAAGAAAAAATAATCTGTGAAGAATACCCATGAAAACCCGGACAAAAGGTGACGATATTTTTATGCACTACTCTGTTTTTTACTGAGAATAGCCTGGAATGGGAGAAGCTAATATCTGTTGGTACAGATGATGCACCAAATATGAGGGGGAAAGAAAATGGATTGCTTGGTCTGATGAGAAAGTGAGAGGGAATTCCAAAATGAATTATGTTTTACTACATAATTCACCAGGAAGCACTGGTGAGCAAAATGAAAAATAGTGAAATGCAAATAGTCTTGCAGTTGGCTGTAAAGGTGGTCAATTTAATTGTTTCAAGGCAGTTTTAAGCATTGGTTACAGTGTATAAAATAGAGTATGGCGACCTAGTAATGCACAATGAAGTGAGATGGTTGTATTGTGGCAGGCTTTTTGAAAGCTTTCTGGGTCTGATCCCTCTAATTCACAAGGGGAAAGGGGAGAAAGAGTTGGCAGATCCCGGCTGGATAATAAAGATGTCATTTTTGACTGACATCATGAGCTACTTAAATGCACTCAACCTCCAATTACAAGGCAAATACAAACTTCCCACATGCATTTCAGTGTAAGATCACAGCTTTATTCATTCCTGACTTGTGCAGCAATTGCCTTGTTCATGTCTCAGGTAGTTGGGCACAAGGAACTATATTAAGGTGTACTATTGTGACAGTTTTCAACTCTATTTTTTTGTTACTCTCACTCGTTGACTGCCCAGTTGATTTGTCATTTCGTGGATGCTTCATTTCTGTCAGATTCTATCTTGTCTAGTCCCTCAGAGTCGATCTCCAGGTGTCTTTCTTTATGGTTTTGTTTTCTGCCTGCTCCTGCCTGTCTGTGTTCGGAGGCTCTTTGCCAACGAGTTTCCACAGTTGTCATGTTGTTTAAGGTAAATTTCACTTTATAAATTGTGTAATTTATTCTGTGTTGTTGACAGTTGTGGTGGATTAATATGTCTGCCAGTACTAGATCTGTGATGTTATGCTGGGAAAACATCACAGTTCTAGTGCAAGGCTAACCAATCAGAGCTCAGGAATTTTTCTTGCCATTGTATAATATAGGGCAATTTCCATGGAAAAAGAAAAATAAGTCTCACCCTTTTCTCACTGTAGTTTTTTTTTTTTTTTTGGGCCAGAGAAATTGTTGTTCCAAATGCAAATAACCTAATTAATATTAAAATATGATAGGGTATATTCAAATGTTTGTGTCTGAGTTCCAATGTGGCCTTAAGTGACTGCTCATATCGTGCAGCTTTCCTAAATTGGGTTTCCACAGTGATTTTAGGCTGGGTTTAAAACACTGAAGGAAAAAAAATGCAGACATAGCGTTACACAAATTATAATTTAAAAACAATCCATAAGCACTTTCTTATGGAATGTATGATTTGCTAAACATTTTTGACTGCATATATATATATATATTTATTATAAACCTATTATTATTATTATTATTATTATTATTATTATTATTATTATTATTATTACGACTCTTTGAAACAGATGGAACCACTTTAGACTTTTGATTTTTGCACGGGGTTATGTTAATTCGGTACCCACTCATTTGCATAACATTCTTCATAGTTACAAAAGCCATCCCCGATGGTCGAAAAAGCTTTGATATTCAGGGTCAATGTAGGACTTCCAGACATGTTTCCATTCAGTTTTTGGTCAATTGCATGTCTTTTTAGCGTGAGAAGACGATTTACCTGCCCCTTCAAGTATTACAATGTGTTTGTGAGTGGGCTAGAGGTTTTGCAACGTTAAAGACCTAAAGTTTAGTACAAGTGAAACTATTATTGATAATGAGCGTGTTAAACAACATGAGACAAGGTGTTTTCTTGTTAATAGAGCACACCAGTTCCTACACCAATCATGGACAGTTAACATTACTGAGCCAAGAAAATAAATTACTGGTTATTACTGCCCTATTAGTTTAATAAATAAAAAAATGAATGATTGGCCAGATGAAGATCACATCATAAGTGAAAAAACATGCTGACTAAATAAACAAGTAAAATTGTAAACTATCCACAAAATCCCCCAACGACTTAAAATAAAGACAGAGTAAACCATCAGTAGGCAGTTCAGGTACACCCAAATAATCCTCCTACATGACTACTTGGCCAGACTGCATTATGTTATGAATACAGGATGTGCAACAGTACCTAACATGTTACATTCCCCTTTGTCACAACAGTCAGCAGGAGTAATTAAACTTCTGCTCGGCTCTGTAATATAAACACTTAATATTATGCTGGCAAGGTCTCAAACCTCTCTCTCTCTCTCTCTCTCTCTCTCTCTCTCTCTCTCTCTCTCTCCTCTCTCTCTCTCTCTCTCTCTCTCTCTCTCTCTCTCTCTCTCTCTCTCTCTCTCTCTCTCTCTCACAAATGTCCTTCATAGAAATAGGATAATCATTTTGGCTCATGGAGCACAGCAGGCTGTTTTTTGTTCTAGATTTAGAATCCTTTATAAGTTCCTGGAAACTGTGGTTTATTGGACTGCGCTCATAGCTGTACGCTGGGATGAAATAGCCAGGCAAATGAAACCAGTTAGATGTGAACATCAAGTACGACTCAGCAACCTTCTTCAATTGCTTTCTCTTGGTTGAATGCACTGCTACCCCTAAACTACTGAATGAGATTTGTATTTGGAATTTGCTTAATATAAAGTTTTATTTTCATTTTATTTTGTATTTTATTTTTGTACAAACACACATCAATATTCAATGCACCATATGTATACAATAATATACAATTCATCAACATTGCATATTAGAAAATAAGTCAGTCACATGATCTGGTTATTATTATTTTTTTGGGTTATTATTATGTTGCCCACAGGTCTACAGCCTATAAACCTATACCTCACTGGATTGCATCAACCACGTATTTTTAAACAATGAACAATTATGGGTTAACTAAGGATAGGTGGTTGAAGCAATCCTGTGCAGACATGTCAAATCTCAGGCACTCAGCGTGAGATTCATTCATTTGCATGTCATCTCACGGACAGCCTTGCCTATCTCACGCATTCAACAAAAATAGTAACAAAATTAAAACACAATATATTTTATTAGTATAAGTTACACAGAAAAATATGTCATACTTACGCTATATAGAATACAAAAATTACATAGTGATCCCAAATGTTAACAAACAGGAAAGTATCTGTATATTGCTGTTTCATATTAAATCTAACCTTGCACGCAAGAGTATTAACCTTGGACATGCTACTGCTCAGTTTAAGTGATGTGTCCCCCCCCCCCCCCACCCCCCACAAAAAAAAGTAGACCACAAAGTGGCCTGAAATAATCTGTACCGTTCCTGTGAGCTGTCAGTGTGGACCCATCAAGGCAAAAAGACATGATGCGTTGCCTGTAGATTGACACAGCTGCACATCAACACATCTGTGTCACATTTGTGTTTACCAGTTTTGGATCGCTTAACTGATAAGGTACGTGAACTGATTTTGAGGGTTTTATTCTACTTTTATTCATGGTCATTATTGATGCATGTTTAATTGGCCATGCAGGGTCGATCTATCTGCAACCAAATATCAACAAAACCCTGCCGTTTCCATTGTTCCAAAGCACACAGGAAAGTTTTTTCAAAACGTAAATTCTGATTACCTCCGAATCGTTGTTGTATTAAAATGTACAGAATAAATGTAATGGTAGGCCTTCTGGTAGCAAGCATGGGGTCCAGGTCCACCGAACGTCTTGCTCTCACAGAGACGGGGATCAGCAACCTGTCGTATTGGATCAGGATGTCCTTGATCTCCTTCTCAGAGGCCTCGTCCACATATGTCTGGTTGTAGGCAACCAGCGATTTAGAAATGGCCTGGCGGGTAGCATAAACCTGTGCTACATGTCCACCACCCTTCACGCATACTCTGATGTCAACGCCAGCAAATTATTCCTTGCCCAGGAGGAGCACAGGTTCCAACAGCTTGTACTACAGGGTTCTTGGCTCAATCATCTCCCATTCACCTTCATAAGGCTGAAAACCTGGACGGACTGCAGAGGACCTTTAGTTGGCATGTTATGATTAGTCATAGTAGTCGTCACAGTCGCAGTAGTAATATATATTTATTGGCTAAACTGTTCTCTCAAATGCTATAGTAATGCTATTTAAAATTATTTATTTTATGTGTGAGAAAAGTGGAATAGTCACTGAACTTCAAAAGTATTAATATACTGTTGCCATAGGCGGCAAGTTATATGGGCCCGTGGTGCCTGTGCTCCACCAATATTCAGGAACATGGGCCCCACTCCACCAATGCTTGAGCTTATATTTTACATACATTTTGATGTGAACAATATTTCTATTTACAGATGTCCGCTAAGTGTCAGCTAAGACAGGGTTGCGCTTAGCTTTTGGGAGCTGTTGCTTGTGACTGAGGGCCTCATTTTTAAAGGAGATGTGACCACGGCATGAAAAAAAGCTTGAAAAATCGCTCTGCGCCATTGCATCTCTTTTAAAACTGAGGCCCTGATCCACTTTCATTTGAAAGGCGTCCCTATGAGTGCCTGAGGAAAAAAATCATGCAACCTCAATTCGGCGGGTAGTTTGAGTTGTGATTATGTTTAGCACTTCAGACTACACTTGATTATGTTCTAGTCTTTAAAAATAAAGTGTTTAATATAAAATAAGTACAAGAGTACAACTAAATTTGATGTACTAAAACAGGCAAGCGCTGCTTTTCACTCTCCCTTTGTTTTTTTAAATGGCCCTGTAATCTTGTGGCACGCTTTAGCTGCATTGTTTTATCTGTGATAATTCTCGATTCATGAGACCAGTAATAATAAAAAAATGGATAAAGTTACCAAAGGAAAAAGAGGTGGAAAAATGTCATTCATCAAGTGACAGTCAGAGTTTGACACCCGCCTTGCAAACTGAAGTAATACAAAAGAAAGATGCTGTGAATGGGCAGCAGTGTGGAGTAGTGATTAGGGCTCTGGACCCTTGACTGGTGGGTCGTGGGTTCAATCCCAGGTGGGGGACACTGCTGCTGTATTATTATTATTATTATTATTATTTATTTCTTAGCAGACGCCCTTATCCAGGGCGACTTACAGTCGTAAACAAAAATACATTGAGCAATGTACTTTACCTAGATTGCTCCAGTAAAAACCCAACTGTACAAATGGGTAATTGTATGTAAAAATAATGTGATGTCTTGTAACAATTGTAAGTCGCCCTGAATAAGGGTGTCTACTAAGAAATAAGTAATAATAAATAATAATAATAATGTACAAGTTAAGAAAATTAGTTTTCAACAGTCGTGGTTATCAGAATTTACATGGCTGAAGTATAATAACGAATCAGACAAAGCTTTTTGTTCGGTGTGCAAAAACTGTTCAGAAAAGAAGCTCTTAACATTTTCTACAAAGGCTGAACCAACTTTTATTTTATCCGGATTTCAAGATTGGAGACATGTATTGCGTGGTTTTACATCACACGAAAAATCATCATGTCACAAGGAAGCTGTAATGAAGTATGCTTCTCTGCAAGTAATGTATCTGATAAATTTACTGGGGTCCAAGCCAGTGAAAGAACGAGAGCTGAGAGCAGGATTTGTTCACTGTGCTGCACATTCCCTTAATCTTGCCACTCAGGATGCCCTACAAAACATCCAAGCGTGTCGTGATTATTTTTCAATGGTGAAAGATCTCATTAATGCCATCAGAGAGTCACCAAAGCGTATGGCAGCATTCAAAGAGTTTCAGAGTGAAGGGGAGCTTTTTTTTATGCCCGCAAGATGGACACTGGACCCAACAAGATGGACACTGAGGAGCAACAGCTTAAAATCATTGCTCAACAACTATGAGGCCATAACGAACTGCCTGGATGAATTTAGTCACTCTTCTGATGAACTTGGCTTAAAATGCATTGGATTCTCGAAGCAACTTCAATCTTTCTCAACCTACTTTACATTAACAGTTCTTGTAAAAGCCATGGGTCTGTTAGAATAAGCTAATGCAAAAATTCAGAGGCGAAATGTGTCATTGTCCAGCGTTCAAGAAAGTTGACCTGCTGCAAAAGGTGTTGAGTGGGTTGCGCATCGACTCATCATACAATCACTTTTGGGAAATGACAGTAGATAAGGCAAAATGTCTGTATTCAGAAGATCCTACACGCCTGAGAAAATGCAAGCCATCAAGATGGCTCGATAATGGAAGCTCTCCTCACACCTTCAGTAACCCCAAAGACTATTTTCATCAAATATATGTCGGGATAATTGGTGCTTGCAAAGTAGCAATCGGGCAGAGGTTTTCATCAGAAAGCTTCACATTTGCAGTGAAATTGGAGAAGCATATAACTGATGCAGGAAGTGGCTTAAAACAGGATATCACCCCTGTCAGTGAAGCTTTCCAAGGTGATATTAACATGGAGAGGCTATGTCTTCACTTAGAAATGCTGGGTGATATTTGCAAATCGAGAAATTGCCTGCTTAATTTGGTGAGCGAAGTGAAGCAATTTCTGAAGGAAGAAGATTTGAGTGACATCTTGTCAGAAGTTGTTATTCCCTATGAAATTGTTTTACACAATTCTGACTACAACCTGCACCGCTGAGCGACCATTCAGTTGCCTACGAAGACTAAAAAACCATTTGCAAACCACAATGGGCCAAGTACGTCTCAATCACTTGGCAGTTCTGCACATTCAAAAGAACCTTACTGCTGAATTGGACATCGCAAGTCTCCTGGATGACTTTATTTCAAGAACTGAACAACGCCGAAAAGTGTTTGCTGCCTCATGAATGGTAAGTGTTAATTTTTATGACTTCTATCTGACTAGTATACATGCTTTATTAATGTGCTTTATAATATTAGTGTCCATCTTGGAGTTTTAATTTTCTGTTGTATGCTGGTTTAATTATTTTGGTGTACACTTTTGAGCTGTACCATGGCCTGCCCATATGAACAATGTATGCAATGGTAGTGTTTTAAAATATTCTTTATAGTTTTATAACAAAAGTTACACATGGCCTAAGGTTTATATGCAGTCAAACATTATTATACATTCATTATTTATTGCTTTTATTCTTATGCTTTATTTATGGGACTACAATTGAAATTCATTATCGTGTACCATATAATTTATTTCATTTTCTGTCTGTGCTGTTGCTTTAAAATGACTCTAAAGTATTGTTCACACTGCTTGCTCTTTTGAAATTAAATGCTGGTTTAATCATTTAAAGTTTAAACGCAGAGTGTGGGCAGCCAGAGCAGCAACACAGAGAACATTGTCAGTTTATTGAAACAATTAGAACATCGAAAAAGTAGGAGCTATTTTTTTGTTTTAATTTTAGGTAGTATTTGCTTTTGTGGGTTATGGATCCATCAGCTCTTGGTTGTTATTGTATTCAGCAGAGCTATGTTGTTTATCCTCTAATATGCCATTTAATAGGACAATGTACTTGAACTCAGTATGTCATATGTAAGCAATAAAATATCCTATACAGTATATAAAATAAAATAGATAGTCTAAGTTAAGTAGAACCACAATAAGTTTTTCTTACGGTAGAGGTTTTATGCAATACAGAGAAACTGTTAAACGTTTTACTGTTTCCAATCCATCCATACATTATTTAAAAATGATACAAACCCAGTGCCTATGAGTGTTTCAGTTTAACTTATTCTGATGTTTTTGTTATTGCATTATTAAACAGCTTAGATAACATTTTATGTTTTAAAAGTCCCCTGTTCCTTTCAATAATTAACCTCAAAATGTAAATTCTGATTACCTTCTAATTATCTGTCCTGCATATAGTTAAGATTATAATCACTTCCAGTAAATCATTTGAAAATGCATAATAGGCCCATCTTTTGAAAGATTATCTTCTTGAATGGATGGCTTTGGATCACCAGGGAAGGAACACGTCTACTGAAATTACCATGCATACATTCTTAATTCCACTGCTGTCTTTTTTGTAGCAAATTCAATTAGAAAGACATTTTTCAATATTTTAATAAACCATTGTAGTCAGACATAGAAAATGGCAGTTTTCCTAATTATACTTTTTGCATTGTGTTTCTAGAATGAAAACAAAGGAAACAGCAATTATTGCTAATTGCAACTCTTTTAATTATACACAAATTAATTTATTTTTATTTTATACCTTCAGTTATCACCAGGGAAAAGCATGGATTTTCTATGCTGTAGTAGAATTTTTTGTTTTACACTTGGGACGGGGCAAAAAACATGCAAGGCTTTTTTTTGTTTGTTTGATAACCAAATCAATACACTTATCATATATTATTATTATTTTATTATTATTTATTTCTTAGCAGACGCCCTTATCCAGGGTGACTTACAATTGTTACAAGATATCACATTACCCATTTATACAGTTGGGTTTTTACTGGAGAAATCTAGGTAAAGTACCTTGCTCAAGGGTACAGCAGCAGTGTCCCCCACCTGGGATTGAACCCGCAACCCTCCAGTCAGGAGTCCAGAGCCCTAACCCCTACTCCACACTGCTGCTCACACGTGATGTACAGTAATTGAACAATAGCACTATGAATGTGAAAAATATATAACAAATGCAACATGGTTCACAAACTCTTTTTATAAGCCAGTTTTGATAATTAGCATTTCATGAAACCGTTTTCAAACATTTAACCTGACAATAGGGGCCAATAAGTCAAGTAATCATAGGCCCTTTTGGTTTTTAAAAACAAATAGTTTGACAGGAGAAAATAATGTAAATGTTCTGGAGATTTATACACTATTATCAAATGTTTAGTGCCTGTAATTCTTTTGGGGGTGGAGATATTTAACATTGGTTAGAGTGTTCTCCAGAATGTTGTTTTATCGTTATGGCAGGTTGTGACAGGGAGCCCCACCCCTATATATATTGTGCGCTATATTTGTAATTTATTATTATTATTATTATTATTATTATTATTATTATTATTATTATTATTATTATTGTTGGTATTAGTAACATGTATGTTGTGTTTTGTGCGGACGGACAAAAGCCGTCCATCATTGTTTACTATTTGAGACCGGCGAAAAAGTTCAGATTCAAGTCCTCATTGTTAATCTTAATATATAAATAAGAAAGTTTGTCTGTCTGTCTGTTCCTTTATGCATTCAGACCCCGCAGGAGCCAGTGCAACCAAAACTTTGCATGGCCTCCTCTTTCATCCAGGGGAAGGTCGAGGGCTATGTTTGGATCCAAAATTTTGACCCCCGGGGTACTTAATTTAGTAACCCCATTGCTGGATCCCTACAGTAGACATGTATCTCAAATTAAAGAAACTCACAAAACAAAAAAAAAAAATAAGAAAACTTAAATGGCAAAAACCAAAAAAGAAATAAAGTTAAAAAAGGGAAAGGAGTCTGAGCACATTGTGAGACACCCAAGATCGGTAACTTATAGGAAACCATAAAGCTACCATTCCCCAATTTGTCATGCATGGAATATTGAATTTCCCCGGGCAACGTCGGGTACTTCAGCTAGTTATAAATATGTCTGTAAGCTTTTACTTTTACCAAAATAAAGATAGACAAGGAAGACAGAAAGGAACATTATTATTATTATGTGTTTATTTAGCAGATGCTTTTATCCAAGGCGACTTCCAGAGACTAGGGTGTGTGAACTATGCATCAGCTGCAGAGTCACTTACAACAATGTCTCACCCTAAAGACGGAGCACAAGGGGGTTAAGTGAGTTGCTCAGGGTCACACAGTCAGTGGCTGAGCCTGGACTTGAACCAAGGACCTCCAGGTTACAAGCCCTTTTCAAGTCCATTGTAATTAGCGCCGGGGAATACAGTGATTGGATAGACCAGGGCGCCGGGCTGATCGTGGGGAGGAGTGTGGCAGTACAAAGGGGACACAGCTACGTGAGTACGGCCCTTACACTGAATGAGTAGCAAGCCGGAGTGCTGTTTGTTTTGTTTTTATTTTGCCGTGTTTTTGCAGACGAGCCAGGGAGCTGCAGCCAGCCAGCCAGCACTACCACCCGGAGCACCAACTGCACATCACAGCGAGCACCACAGGGAGAGCACTTTGCTGTGTACCAACTGGATTATTGTACTTGTTTGTTATTATTATTTTGGGACTGCAATCCTGCTGTGTACCCCCTCAAACCATTGCTGGTAGTGGGGAAGATTTATCTTAAATGAATTGTATATCATATGGAAATAAATGATGTCTTTCTGAAAGAACACCCTGCACTGTTTACAAGAAACATATTACTTTACCTTTGTTGTATCCTGTGTTGTCAGCATGGCAGCAATATATAGTATTTTTCAACCTAGTTCGAATTGCTTTGATATTTTTATTCCCACATCAGGGGTCATAAACCACCTAGGGAAAACATTTGTCAACTTTTACTCGGTAGTATTCACTAGGAGAAAGGGAATTTCCTTTCAAAACATTGCAGTGTATCCTGATCATGCTCCCTCCTGCAACAATGCTTGTTTTCCGTTGCCACAATATACAAGTAATTCCAATAAGAGCACCAGTTTTGTTGCAGGAGGGAACATAGTCTGGATACACTATTTTGTTGTTTTTAAAATAAATGGTCTCTCTCCTGTGTGCATGCAAATATCAAATTAGGCAATATTATTATTATTATTATTATTATTATTATTATTATTATTATTATTATTATCATCATTATTTACTTCTTAGCAGATGCCCTTATCCAGGGCGACTTATTAAGAGCAAGATAAAATACAATGACTTCAGTTCTAGCAATAACCTTTTTTTGTCAAATATATTGCTGCAATACAGACAACGTGGGATACAACAAAGGGAAAGTAATGCATTTCTTGTAAACGTCTTGCTTACTTACATTGTATAAATCCCCTTTAAAAAAAAAGCTATGAAATTAAAAATACAAATCACATGTTTGCATATTTAATTCCACAGCATAAGTGAGCAAAAGAGAAACATCTTATCCAAACAATGGCATATTGAACCACACACAATTCTTGGGTGTTAAAAGATGTGGGTTTGAACAACCACCTAGATGGTTAACGTTAATCATTTATGGGAATGGAAACTGTAGTACGGGATAATAACTGACAACCTCATGGCTTATTGGACAGCACAGACATCTTAGATTGGAAGGTGACAGCAGCAATCCTTGGCTCAGGTTGACTGAGACATAAGTCTAAAATGATTACTGTAAGACAGGCTGACTCTTGATCTGACTTGGTTAGAGAAATGCCCCTGAGGACCCAAGTTAGGTGCTGCTAGAAAGAAAAAAGGCTGTAAGGAGTCTATTCCCATTGAAAGTCAACATGTTTACTGTTGCCTCTCAACTATACAGAAATAGACAGAGACGTGGACTTCAGGGGAAGAGTAAACTTAAATTTATGTAAAACAAACGTAAACTTTAAGATTGATTTAGGGGCCGACACATCTGTGATATCAGAGCAAACTTACAATAGTTTGAAACCATGATCACCACTGCAGTCAAGCAGCGTGGTTCTCCATTCCCCAGGGGGAAGGTCCCAATGCAAGGACAATTTAATGCTGAAACAGGACTCAAAAGAAGGAAATACAGTTTCAACATTTTAACATTAACACTTTAAATCAGATGTATCTCATTTCTTAAACACTGATAGAAGAATCTTTATACAACTAAGGGACTGTGACGGGGTGCCCGTCCCTTATTAATTTATATTTTTGTACTGTTATGATTTATTACTGTTTTTATGTATATATGTATTTGCTCCTTTTTATTATTAATATGAGTTTGCGTTTGTGTGTTTTGGATCAGCAGGGAGGGGGTTAAATTCCTCCCTGCCAAAATACATGTGAGAATGTGGCTGGAGCCTTAATTGAGTAATTGTTAATTATTGATTAATTGGGCTCCAGTCACAAACTATAAAAGTCAGGAGAGATCCTCTCTCAGGAGAGAGAGTGAAGAGGAAGGTGAAATAATACTATGAATACAAGAAAAACGATTGCTACCAACTGTGAGACCTTGTAGGTACTCGTTCTAGAAGATTACTTGTGTTTTGTTCTGTTTTACTTTGGGCCCCCGTGCCATTTGTTTTCTAAATGTTTTGTTTAAACTGTTTTGTTTAATAAAGCACTGAACACTGTAGCGTTTGTTTGCCCTGCCATTACGTGTTTTGAGTCTGTTTCTGGTCTGACGTCACCCCTGCAAAGCCACCTGTTCACAGGGACTAAAAACAGTAATAGATATTTCAGGTTCGCCTATTTACAACTGGGCCTGGGTTTTAGTGCTTGCTCACAACCATATAATTCTCCTGTAACGGAATGTACCCTGAAAATTTGAATAGAAAAAAGAAACACTACTAATGTATTTCTGTAAAGAACGTACAACATCTCCACATGCATAACGTATTGCAGTTCAATTTACATAATTATTTTATACATGCACAACACATTCCACTATTTAACAAATAGGACAACTTTTTTTGTCATGCAATTGATAAACAAAGATTTGTAAAAATGTTATTACTATTTTTTTTTTTTTTGGTTTTAGTAGATACCCTGCGCTACCATTTGCTGTTTGCTAAGACTTGTTCAGAGGAAGTTAATCTGAAAGGCACAATTGCTCATGTGAACATGATAATTAGGCCATTTTACCTCCAACTGGGAATGCCCTCTGACAGGTTATAGAGGAGGTGTTTCTTCCATTCAAGACCTGAGCAAATACAATTAAGTGCAGTCTCCTTTAAGCTTATGTGGTAAACTTAATTTGGCTCTGAACATGCACAGTCTCATTCCTACAGATTCCATATACTCTAAACATCTGCTTCACATTATGCTAAAAGTATGCTGAAACAGCACTTTCACAGATAGCATGGATCTTGTTACCATAGGCAACTTGTACACCTGTCAGACCCTCAAGTCTTTCCAATCTCCAGTCTAACATTTGTGACAGAGCATAGACTCTACATGGGTGTGTGTGTGGGAGTAAAGGTTTGGTGGCTGGCGGCCATCTTAGCGAAGGGACAGCTTGCAACCAAGGTGGCCACCGTTTGCACAGCCACCTAGTTATTTCAGTGATTGTTTAATTTATTGTGTGATTGAAAAAATGTGGAATGTGGCCAGGTGGTGATTGAAGCAATCAACCCCCTGGCCACATGGTATAAAAGGCAGATTAATTTTTTGTTTTGGGAGGATATGTAGGAGTAGTGGAGTGTGAGAGCGAGAGCGACAGCGACAGCAAAAACAGAGAAAGAGAAGGAAAACACTGGGATAGCTGTAGCTTGGGTGTTTTGAGGGTTGTTTGTTTTGAATAGTTTGGCCATGTTTTGCTTGAACATTTGATTTTGTTCCTGTGATTACTGTATAATCTGACTGAGAGTTTCCTGGCGCACCCACACAAAAGCAGTGCTAGAGCCCTGGGCCATCCTGACAAGAGGGTCTTCATCACACAGTGCATTCCTTTTGAACCTTTCCACACTCCAAACTCATACTTTTATACATAGAGACAATATTACATGTTTATTTTTATCCTTACACATATATAAATAGTTTGGGCAATTTAACCTAACAGTTGGTTTTTTAATTGCTTCTCCACATAAGCATGATACAGTTGGTAGGCAATTTATTGTCATTTTTCATTGCTGTTTATAAAATGTGAATACTTATTAGTCGATTCAGAATGCTTTCCTTGATCATTATGTTTTGTCACAGCAGGAATGAATAGCCTATCTGTCAAAATACAGCATATTAAGATGGCTTGTTTATTAAGTTATATTATCACATTTTGCATGACTCCGTTTTTTTTTTTTTTTATGTAACTGCAACAGTCCTACAGCAATCTAGGTACCCTTTGTAAGTGATTTTTTTTTGTTACCTTTTTGCTATCCAGCTGCTCATTATTGTAAGATAAGGAGTTAATTTGTGTTAATACTGCCATCTACTGGAAGATATACATTCATACAGCTTACAGTTAATAGATGCTGTTATTGCAGTGAGTCAATAAAGTTGCAGAGTTTTCGAAACACCAACGAAGAGTCTGTGTTTACCTGACATGGTGTCAGAAGATTAAAAAAATGTAAAAAATGATGTCATTTGAGCCCCCCCCCCCCGAACCATTCAATTTTGCAAATTTATCTGAGTGGCCAGACTGGAGACAAAGGTTTTCCAGGTTCTGAGTTGCTACGAAACGAAATAAAGAACCAGAGGATGTACAAGTAAGCTCTCTCGTCTACGTCATGGGAAAGGAGTCTGAGCATATCTGCAACTCGTCTGGCCTAGATGAAACTGAGGGAGGCGACTATTGCGCTGTGCTGAAGAGGCATTCTGAAAAGAAACATAATACACGAAAGAGAGTGTTTCTATCAAAGATACAAAAGTGAAGAGGAATCAATTGAAGCGTTCGTTAGGAGCTTGTATGAAATGGCTGAGCACTGTGAGTCCGAGGATGCAAAGGATGAACAGATTAGGGACAGAATTGTAATAGGAATAAGCTATAAAAAGCTGTCAGAGATTACAAATGAAGAAAACACTCACTTTGAATGATGCAATAGAAATGTCTCGCCATTATGAAATCATAAAAATTCAGATCAGTGTTACTGACTGTGAATCTATTAAGGTTTTGGCGGAGATCGGCCACAAGAGGGATACCAGCCACAAGTCACGTAACGCGCCAGCAGAGAGTAATGTGGAAAAATAATAAATCAAGACAAGAGAAAGGAAAATATACAGCTGAAAAACAATGTGGTAGATGCAATCACGACCACGTAGATAATGATTACTGTCCAGCAAGAACCACTGTCTGCCAAAAATGTGAAAAGAAGGGGCAATATGCAGTGGTTTGCGGCACTAAAACAGTGCAGGAAGTAAAAACAGATAAAGACGTGTTTTTCCTGGGGTCAGTAGAGTGTGAAGATGATTCTAAACCAGCTTAGAGTAAACTTAAATTTATGTAAAACAAACGTAAACTTTAAGATTGATTTAGGGGCCGACACATCTGTGATATCAGAGCAAACTTACAATAGTTTGAAACCATGATCACCACTGCAGTCAAGCAGCGTGGTTCTCCATTCCCCAGGGGGAAGGTCCCAATGCAAGGACAATTTAATGCTGAAACAGGACTCAAAAGAAGGAAATACAGTTTCAACATTTTTGTGATCAGCAAAACTACAGTTGACAACTTGCTTGGTCACAGTGCAGCACATAGTATGGGACTGATTAAACATATCAGTGAAGTTAATAGCGAGGTTTTGTGAGACATTGGTCTTCTGAAAAGAGCTCCTGTTAAAATAATGCTGAAGCCCAATGCTGTACCTTATAGTGTGAACACAGCACGAAGAATTTCTGCTCTGCTGTTGCCAAAAGTGGAAGCAGAGTTAAAGTGTATGGAGAGTAATAGTGTAATTGAAAGAGTCCAAGAGCCAACAGTGGTGTGCCCCCATTGTGCCAGTAGTGAAGAGGAATGGAAAAATCTTAAGCACTTAAATTCTGCAGTTCTCTGAGAAAAATACATCTTGCCTACTCTGGAAGAAATTATTCCAAAACTAGGCTTTTTCAAATTTAGACGCTTCAAGTGGATTTTGGAAAATCCCACGTCAAGTACAAAACTGACAACCTTTATTACTCCTGTGGGCACATACTGCTTCAAACGCTTGCCTTTTGGGATTAGTGCTCCTGAAATTTTCCAGAGCAAGATGGCACAGCTGTGTAACAGTCTATATAGATGACATTCTTGTCTATGGAGCTTCCATGGAAGAACATGATGCGCATTTGGACAAAGGTTTTAACCCAATCAGGGCATCTGGGTTAAAACTGAATGAAGAAAAATGAAAACTACGTCAAAGCACCATTCAGTTTTTGGGACATCGAGTCAACAAAAATGGATTGAGTCCTGATCCAGAGAAAGTGAGAGCCATCCAGGAGCTGCAACCACCCACTAATATAATAGAACTCAGAAGAATCACGGGAAACTACTTGGGGAGATACTTGCAAGACCTCTCTGTCACTGCAAAGTCACAGCATGACTTGCTGAGCTCAAACATAGCTTGGTTGTGGGGTCCAAGACAAGAGGAAGCTTTTGATGCTGTGAAAGCTTTGGTGTCTAATGCTCCAGTATTGGCATTTTATGATATTTCTAAGTCAACCATGGTGTCAGCTGATGCCAGCAGTTATGGTTTAGGAGCAGTATTACTGCAAGAACAGGATTCTGTTCTCAAGCCTGTTGCTTTTTGTTCACGGACACTAACCTCTGCAGAATGCAAATATGTGCAGATAGAGAAGGAATGCCTGCTGTGTGTGTGGGCTTGTGAAAAAGTCTCACATTTCTTATGTGGACTTGAATCTTTCCGACTAGTAACAGACCATAAATCACTGGTTCCCTTAATCAATAACAAAGACTTGGAACAAGTTCCCTTGAGATGCCAGCGATTACTGATAAGGCTTATGAGGTTCAACCCACAGGCTGAGCATGTACCTGGAAGCAGTCTTCTTATTGCAGACACATTGTCAAGACACCCACTACAGAATACTGAAGACACTGACTTGGATAAGGAAGTACAAGCTTACCTGGACGTGGTGGAGAAGCAGTAGCCAACATCTGACGTTAAGGTGCAACAAATAAGGGATGTTGCTGCTTCTGCAATATGTCGGGCAAGGGTGGCCACAACACATTAGCAGCTAAGAGCTTCCATGACTTCAGAAATCAATTGAGTTCCGATAAAGTACTTTTGACTTATAGTTCACGTATTGTTATTCCAAGACCTGATAAGTTTCTTTTGATGCTCAAATATAAGTGATAAGTATATATATTAGGGCTGGCAATTAATCACACTCCTCTGTCATGATCCTCTTAGCATACCGTAATTCAACACAATGAGTGCAGTCGCCGTTAGCATACAAAGTTTGTCATATAACTGCGTTATGGATCAAAGTACTAAAAGTGAAGGACTTGTGAATGGGAAGTTTATTTAAATAAATCTTTCTGCCATATGTACTGTCAAATTGAGTTTCAGTATCACAAACATAGGCTACCTGCATGTTAAACACACTTTCACTTCTCAAAATACACTTTCTAGCAACAACACAGCAACAAATGAAACCTGTCAGTTTCGACAGAGTACACTTTTAGAAATTCAGGATCGCTGCAAGCCCATGAGTCAAGCTAAGTATGATAATATAACCAATGTATATGTTAGATTAACCAGTAGATTAATCCGAGCACATTTATAATAAAGATAACGATCTTATAGCAGCTGTCCCAATGGGAATTTGGTCTTTTTAAAAGCATATATTATTATTTTTATTTTAGTAAATGTAATACATTTTCACAGAACAACGACAATCCATGAAAGAGTTTAATAGTAAAATACAATGCATAAGAAAACATAAATAACACCCCTTATGAAAATTCTTTTTTTTTTACATTATATTCAAAACAAAACCAATAATAATAATAATAATAATAATAATAATAATAATAATAAACACATCTTACATATTACAGAATCTATCAAATGCACAGATGCCAATACATTGTTATATTAACTCTACTGTTCATGGGTGCCACAAATACATTTTTTAAAAAAATTCTCCCCTTTGTTGACAAATGACATAGATATCAAGGACGTTTTTTTTGTTTGTTTGTTTGTTTTTTTAATGATTTGCGTAAAAGTGTACTGGTAAATTAAAGCTTATACTTAATTTTATTTATACTTATGCGTTCTCTGAAATAATATTGAAAATACAATCCTGTTATAGATATTCACAGGGATGGAAAGGCTAAATAAATGTCAGTAGCCATTTAGAGCGTTGTGTTTATTAATCTGCTAATACATACTTTGTAGTAATAGGATGAGCAATTCAAATGGTTAAAGTAACGTGGGCTGACTGTTTAATGATTGCTAATTATGTGGCTTACTGTGGAGGCGATACGTACTGACAATGCCCGAAATATTACTTTAGGCATTAGTAAAACTGAATTTTTCATGCCATGAAAGTGAATTGGCTAAAGTTATAGAGAGCATTGAAAACAGACAGTATTGGAACCTTCTAAAAGAAATATGAAAGATGTTCACTCATGGGGCATAGTATAATGATCAAAAACTTGATTTAAATAATCTAAATTTTAGTCCCACTGGTAGTCCTCCAAGGGTGAGTATTGAGTAACTTATTAAAACCACTAAATACAATTTTATGCACAAAGGGTAAGTAGCTTCCAATGTCACACTTGTGTGATATGTCCCACCATTCACTGTGGTTCTGAATTCTTTTGCACCAATTTTAATAATTATTGGAAAACAACCTGTGATGCTGGCCCACAATATTAAGAAGAGGCATAAATTCAATTTCTTTGCACTTTTTTTTTTTTTTTTAGTAAATAAAACTCACTAGTTAACTATAATTTAACCACGTTTTTGCCATTTGTAGTAATTCGTTTTCATTGTAAACATATGCTTATTAGTGAGAGCAGGATCAATTTAAGAAGAATTTTGGTCCCAAACAATTTTATCTGTAACAAAAAGTTACAGTGATGTAGTACTAGTGTAGATAAGGAGCATAGCATACAAAGGTAATTGCCCTTACTGGAAAACAAGTGCAATTTGAACTACTGTATGGATGGATGGATTATCAAGACACTAAACATAGATTAGAGAATACTGTTAGGAAAATTATTATTTATGTCTTGTCTCTCTCCATGAAGCCAGGGCCACCAGAGGCTCGGGTCATACACGTTACCCCTTGAGATTAGCAGGCTGCAGTCCTAGGGCTACCTGTAGTGAATGAGAAGATGTGGCAGCAGAGCCAGGAGGCTGTTCCTGCCTGACATTCTGAGTGGCTAAGATGTAAACAGTAAAAAGGCAGTTACAGTAGTACAGAATACATGAAAAGTGTTAAAGATGGGGAACAAATTAACAAGGTACTCTCAATATTTATGAGGGTATTATTCTTGAAATATTGTATTATTATTATTATTATTATTATTATTATTATTATTATTATTATTATTATTATTATTTGGTAGGAGTTGTACCTTTTGGCTGAGTGCACTCCTTAATAGTTAAGGAGAACTATCTTTCACCTATCATTTCTTAAAAACGTGGAACTCTTTTACTTATAGTATGAAGATGGAATTTGACAATCTCCTTCTCGGGCTATAAAGATCGTATTTGGGAATTGCTTAGAGCCTCTTGCCATTGTTTTTCCTTTAGTCCACATTAACATATAAATGTGTCTTATTTATGTTGTTCTTTTTTGTAGGCTGCTGACTAAGTTTGAACCACACATGTATTTATTGTGTTGGTTGTATTTGTAATTGTTTTATTGTCTCACAGGACCCCTTTGTAAATGAGGCCTCAGCCTTAATGGGTACATTTTCTGTATAAATAAATAAATTCAATTAAAAATACAATATGTAAAGGTTAATTAGCGTAATTGAGCCAAAGATAAGACCAGGTGAGGCAAAGCTAAATGTGTCTGGAAGGCTTTGTGAGGCTGGAGTATATATATATATATATATATATATATATATATATATATATATATATATATAAAGAAATTCAATGATTTACTTTTAAATGTACATGTTTAGGAAGTTGATTCTTAAAAAAAAAAAAAAAAAAAGTTTAAGGGTGGGATTTAGTGGCTATCACTGAATAAACCAATGTAGGATGTGTTTTTTTCTGTCACAAAAGGACCTTGTTGCTACAGAAAATAATGTTTCAGGACATACCAAGATAAGATTGCATCTGTTAACCTTTTGGTCTGTAATGGTGGATATCTCCAGTGACAACTAGCATATAGGCTGTAGAGGCAGCAAATTACAATTTCCCTTGCAATGTATGCTGAGAACTAATAGCTTTCAGTACCTGGCTTGTGTATGAATGCTGCATAAAAAAATGAAGCAACAAAACATAAAGAACAGTATGTGTCAGCCTGAAGGGGCGTAGAAAGAAAGAAAATAAATGCCATGCTGCAAGAAGTATGAAAAGAAAACAGGATTGCAACATAAATATATGGCAGGCATGTAATGCATGTTGGATTCCTGCATTATTTAGACATTATTATTTTTTGACAGTTTGCATTTCCTAGTGAAAAGATGATCTGTATTCTGTGCTTCAGCATACAGTCAGTGCTGTAATTAGTATGGAGGGTAATTCATGCCTTTAAGCTGTTTGTTGTACCCTAACTTTTTCTACCATAGCAAGCTGCAAGGATTGCAATTACCACGGCAACTGTGGCTTTATGACACTTTATTTCAAGAGATGCTGTTAATAAGTTCTGGGAGACATTTCAAAAGGTTACTGCAGCATGGTTTGGTATTGGCTCATGCAGAGATGGAGGGGGGTGGGGCGATGGAGATGTATTCTGTTTTCAGAGATTATCTACACAGAGTCATAATTGCATCTCAGTACGACAGTAAGAAAATCCCTTCATACTGCTGCCATTATATTCAATTTTACCTACAGTATGCATGAGTGTCACATATCAGATATACTGTATCAGACATTAAAGTGTTAAGCAAAACCCTAAAGCATGTACAACAAACCAATGCCGTTACCTTTGTTATATCCTATGGTGTAATGCATGCAGTGATGTAGTGTCTTTTTTACAATCAGATTTGTTTTGATATTTTTGACAAATTATTCTTGCTATTGCTAGAGAATAGATGCTTCGATTCCCCCCAAATGAGTCGGAATCTGTGGTGAAGGGAGGCTGTCTGTCGACTATCTTTCTGTATGCTTGTAACAGGGGAGATCTGGACTGACTGTCTGGCACGTCCGTATTACTGCAGGTAGAGGGCAGCAGTCTCGTGGGATCCGCCTGTCAGCCATGGCGATGACACAGAGAGGTGGGGAAGAGGGTGTGTGTGCTTTACCTCTCTCTGAGTGGCTGAGGGACGGGTGGCTGTGTTTGAGAACACACAGTGACACTGACAGAAGACGGCAGTTTTAAAACAAAACGGCAAACCTGGCTGGGGAACTCCGGCCATCCCAGTGTATAGGGTAACTGAGCGTAGGACGGAGGCTCGTTCTGACTGGCTTAGTGGCAGTGGGGGCACTGCGTAAGCAGCACTTTTGTTTGTAGTTTTATTACTGTGTTTTATTTTCCCTTTTTTTTCGCCTTTGGTTTTCATTATTGTTTACGAGCACTTGTTGTGCCTGTACCTGTACTGGTAAACACTGTGGTCCTGGTTAATTTTGTCAGTACCCAGTCGAGGGACAACAGCGCCATCTACTGTACAAAATAAATCAGTGCGCCTGAGCGGCGTTACAAATAAAGTACTGTCTCCTTGTGTTAGTGAATTGCCCACCACCCTTCCACAATGCTCCATTAATATTTTTAAATATGTAAATCCGATAAAACTTGAAAACACTCTTTAGCTCAAGCATCAGAATCTGGATGTAAAGGTTGATTTAGGTCCTGGTGATTTACTTCCCCTCTGATAACTGATAACTAGCTTTGCATATAAGGCTTACACAGGTACAGTTGAAGTGTATTCAGATCACGTTTCCATGCATTGATCTATATTGCCAGTGTGAGAATTAATGAGAACTCAAGCAGATACGTTATGTGTATGTCATAAAAAATAACATTAAAAAAAAAACACATCAATTATTTAACTGTTTGTGCTGACCTTGTGCAGATTCACTCAAAATATTTTTGTACCAGTTTTGGTTTTGTAGCAATTGCAAATGCATGCATGTTGTTGTTTTTCATAACGTAGATATATTTGAATGTATTACAAGCAATGCAATTTGTGAGTTATTATAATGTTTCAAATAAGTAAGCTACAAAAGCATATTACCTTTGCTTCTCCTGGCAATTGCAGCAAATGCTCCCTTTAATCATGGTAAAACTGAAGGGGCCATCTGTCAAATGAACAATTAAAGCTGCAGTTTTCAGTTGTATGTAAATGTCCTAGTACTTTAATGCATTTCTAGCTTATTTACACGCATCAGTCTGGAATGGCTAACCCACAATGGGACTACAGTCAACTCTCTATTATCCGGGTTGAGGATTCACCGTGCTGCAAAAAATGAAGAAAACTACAGGTTCAATTATTGGGTCAGTGACGTAAACACGTGGCTTTAACAAGTCCATAAAAACATGAAATAGTTGAGAAGCTGGACAAAGGTAGTACAGAACAGACGGTCCGTGGTTTAAAAAAGAAGAGTTGATTTCATACGCGAGTAGCTCTGATTCTTCAAGCGGTTTGTCGAAGAGAAAATTAATTTAAAAAAAACGCAAAGATGATTTTGCTTTACCCATGTTTTTTTTTTTTTTTCATTACCCAGGATAATCGAGAGTTGACTATACAGTGCTTTGACTTTAATGGGAGAGTGACGTGCTGCCACCTGCTGGCAGACCCCTGGATCATCACAATAGGAACAAAGAAAATGATTTTGTTTATCACCTTTAAAATAAACCAGCCCACATGTCTTATGGGAAGAATTCTAGGCAGCGAACCAGATAAGGTTTTGGGTCATTGAGTAATTTACTCTCCAATTTAGACACTATGGGCCTGATTTTCAAAAGGGGCAAAACAAGAACTAGGTTGCAAAGTGATTTTTAAAACTTGATTTGGGTCACTAAACATATGGCTTTCAAAGGGTTTTTATAAAATGTGTCATGTATCCACAGGTTGAACTCTTAAAAATATAAATAACTTGATTTAGTTACATAAATCAGGTATTAAAGATAATTTTGCGACCTAGTTCTTATTTTGTCACTATTGAAAAAGTCTGTAAATACTGTACATACTTTAATGCTAACTTATAGGGTATGCATTAACTACAACCTTACATTTTAACTGTAATGTTACTTTGAACTACTACTATATAAAAACAACAATTATTATTAGTTGCTTTAATTACCACAAACAATAATCTGTGAAGCAAATAAACACAGAAACATAAATTTTTATTTTAATTCCAATGCTGCAGATGGAATATACTGTAGCAGCGGGGCAACTGCAGCGAACAGTATACCTCTCATGGACTGTGTTATAGACTGGGGAAGGGGTTGTTGTGCACTGCTGTGTGAGTCAACCGCCGCCTACCAGGGCCGAGCTGTTGTCACCCACTGCTGCAGAGAGGACACGGCAGAGCAGGACATAGGAGGGTGAGATGCTGCCGCCCGCAACGAACTGACAGCCTGCCTCACCCAAAGGACCGACACCGAAGCTGCCCTGGTTAAACGGCACCTATTCCTTGGAAACCTTCCTCGCCCAATTCGAGCTATTCGCTGCCGACTATGACTGGACAGACCGCAGGAAGACTACCTTCTTGTCTGAAGCCCTGGGGGGGTTAGCCTCTTAAGTGCTGTTGGACCTGAGCTAGGAGGAGAGGGTCGACTGCATGGCGCTGACCACGGCTTTGATTTGGAGATTGTGACTCCTACCTTGGCTTACAGGACCAGCTCCAACGTCAGAGGAAAGGCTCAGAGAGCTTTAAGCCCAACAGCTTTAGCCGGTGGATTGCCCTGGATACTATCCTGCGCAGCCTGCAACCACTGCCGCTGCACCATCAGGTACGCCTCTCTGGCCCACGAACACTGGAAGAAGCAGTGAATCAGGCCAAAGCAATTGAGGCCTTGCTAAAAGACGAGGAGCCACTACTACTTCACACGCCCAGCAGGCCAGGTCGCTTGACCGGCCACGCCCCTGAAGTAACGCTTGGCTGTGAATATGAACACGAGCCCCTGCCAAGAATGAGAGCTGCCGCCCCCAGCAGAGAGCAAGCAAGAGAGAGAGATGCACCCAGCCTAGGCACCTTATGGCTGATTGCCACTGCCAGGAGCCTCGAGTGATGCCAAGAGTGGCGGGAAATGGGATGGGGTCCAGGTAGGAGTGGAACCACGGGTCCAGTGACTCAACCCCAATGCGACTTCCAGTCCCCTGACACCGCCGTGGTTGGGCACACAGGAGACGGAACGTTCCTGCACACCTCGGTCGGAATAGAGGGAGTCCCCTGCATCACCCTGATTGACACCAGTTCGTCGATCACCATCGTCCGACCGGACGTGTTGCAGCAGGCAGGGACGGACTGGAGAGCGAGAGTCCGCCCAACCCCAGTGCAGTTGAAGATGGTCACTGGGGAGCTGGCACCCATGGAAGGGAAAGGATGGCTGCAAGTCGAGTATGGAGGAGCAACAAAGCACCAGACTCCTGCATTCTCAGGCTAGACTTCCAACAGCGTGTGGTGACCCTGTTCGACTTGCACCATGGTTTGTGCCTGGCAGCTTGTATAAAAGCGGAATTCAAAACCATTTCCTTTGTTCTCATGCCAGGATAAATAGGTTTGTGGCAACTAAAAGGCAAAAGGATCCTGTGTAGAAGAGCCTTCCTGAAGCGGGACCTTTTGGTATAGCAGTAGTAGCACACACAGCCCAGTACAGTCACCTTTTATTCTGTAGCTAGGTTTTGATGCTTTGACCAATGGTGGTAGGTACCACAGCCCCTGAGTGACATAGTGGCTCAGTGGTGGCACACATGGTATTTGTTTTGTCTGAAAATAAATAAGAACCTGGGCACCAGTGATTACATTTGAAAGCACAATCCCTCTGTTTCTCTCTCACTCCGCAGACTCTCTTTCCCCTTTACAGGGTATGAAGTATTATTTTAAGGACTGTTTGGGTAGAGATGCCACCTGTGGCCAAAGTTATTTAAGTAACTGGTCAAAGATTGCAGTGCAGCGCTAATGTCTTATCAGTGACTGTGCCTGTACCAGAAACCAGAACAATGAAAGATTCATTGCACTGTGGTACATGCTTTTCCCCCTCCTTAGTGAAATCATCAAGTTAAAGGATCTTTCTTTAAATATAGTTGCATGAGTTTTACATATACCTTTAAGAATTTTGCAGTTTATGAGGGCAATATGGCCATAAGTGGCCGTTACTTGTGGCTCGGTAATGGCATGTATTGTGTTTATAGTCCAACAAGTGATGAGGACTATTAGAAACCTCAGGTATAGTCTCAATCAGGTGAGAAGCAGAGTGGCCATTTTACAAATTTCAAACTTGCTTTTAGCAGCAAAGATCCAATCCAAAACTCATTAAGAAATGTCTTCATACGAAAAAAATAAACGTTTGGTTTGTACCTGCAGGTAACTGACCTTTGGGTCCTAACCTAAACTGTAGTCAGTTATCTAGCCGTTTTTGACTGCTGCGTTGACATTAATTGTCAAATACTGAATGCTGTTGTACTGTGTTAAATGTTCTACAGAATGAATATTTCTTTTTTTTATCAAATGTTTTGTACTGGGGAGTACTATAAATACAGAACAGCAATGTAACCCATACAATATTCCCCAAGTTTTTCAATTTTTTACCCCCCTCCCTCCCTCCCTCCCTCTCACCCAATCCACCCTCTCCTTCCTTCCTTCCCTCCCCACCCACCCTCTCCCTCCCTCCCCCCCAGGTGGCTATACTTGCCTTGTCTCAGGTCTCAGCTAGTGTGAATTCAGGGACCTAATTCAGACCGAGTCTATCAAAGATTGGCAAGCCTGCACCGTCCCCTCCCCAGCACCATGGACCCAAGCGGTAGAGAGCACCAGGTAAATAATATCCAAGAGTGTAAGGATCCACTGGCACGGGGAAGGGAGTGGGGAGGCTGCCAGCGCAACGCTATCAACTTTTTTGCTGCGGTAAGGCCAGCTAGCCAAATACGTTTCTGCTGGGATGTCAGATCAACGAATGACTCACCATTTAGTATTAACAATAAAAAAGAGCAAGGAATTTCTTTCTCTAGAATGATGGACAAGGCTGAAGACACCTGCTTCCAGAATTTAGCTACCACCGGGCAGTTCCATACCATGTGCATGAAGGGCACCCTGGGGCAAAGTGGGCAAACAGGATTGGGTGCAAGTTTAATTTGAAGGCGCCTGCATGGGGTTAGATATGTTCTGTGAAGGAAATTAAAATGAATCAATTGGTGATTATGGTTTTTGGAGGCTAGGCCTACATTGCTGCAGATGTTATCCCAATTAGTTTCTATAGCAAGGAGGGCTAATTCACTGTTCCAGATAGAGAGAGAGTGTAATGAAGTGATCAACCCCTGTGTTTTACCCCCTGTCTCTGGTATTTTATGAATGGGATGTAATGGTAGTGTTGTCCCCCAGGGAAGCAGAACAAATATTTCTAGAGATACCAAATGCAAGGCACAAACTACAGAAGCTTTTGCATCACTGTCAATTCAAAGGTTAAATGTGTCTTGGAATATTTTCTAATGTTGCCTGCTGTGGAGAATAATTAATAATATGTCAGAGAAGCTACTAAATAGATATGTATCTTAACTTTGAAAATCATTATAAAGCTATACAAAATTTAAGCAAGTGACAAAGATTATGTGTGAGATATGATACATTTAAGGCCATATATTGTAGATGTTATCAATAATTAAATCAGATTTTTAGAATGTAAATTTAATTGAGATATGAGGAGTCGCCGGGAGGATGCCGGGACTTCAGGAGCAACAGCTGTACGTTAGTTTAGGGGAGGTTAATCCCAACCAGTATAGAGAGGGTTTTCTGTGTTGTAATTAAATCTGCGTGCCTGTGCAGCATGTCAACACCCAGTGCTCTGTGTCT